>NW_023307948.1:0-1755 GCF_011077185.1 Oxyura jamaicensis
GTCAAGCAGGACCTGCCCTTCATAAACCCATGCTGACTAGGCCTGATCGCCTGCTTGCCCTGCAAGTGTCACATGATGACACTCAAGATAATCTGCTCCACGAGCTTCCCTGGCACTGATGTTAAACTAACAGGCCTATAGTTTCCTGGGTCTACCTTAAAGCCCTTCTTGTAGATGGGCATCACGTTTACTAGAAGCCAGTCGAGTGGGAACTCCCCTGATAGCTAGGACTGCTGATAAATAATGGAAAGTGGCTTAGACAGCTCTTCCACCAGTTATCTCAATACCCTCAGGTGGATCCCATCTGGCGCCATCAACTTGTGTACATCCAAATGCTGTAGCAGGTCGCCAACCATTTCCTCATGGATTGTGGGGGACACATTCTGCTCCCCATCCTGTTCCACCAGCTCAGGGTACTGGGCGTCCAGAGAACAACTGGTTTTGCTGCTAAAGACTGAGGCAACGAAGGCGTTAAGCACCTCAGCTCTTTCCTCATCTCTGTTAATTAAGTTTCTCCCCACATCCAGTAAAGATGAAGATTCTCCTTAGTCCTCCTTTTGTACTGATGTATTTATAAAAACATTTTTTTGTTGTCTTTAACAGCAGTAGCCAGATTGAGCTCCAGATGAGTTTTGGCTTTTCTGATTTTGTCCCTGCACCACCTCACAACATTCTTATAGTTCCCCTGAGTGTCCCACCCTCTTTTCCAAAGATTATAAACCCGCTTTTTTCTCCTAAGCTCGAGCCACAACTCTCTGTTCAGCCAGGCCGGTCTTCTTCCACGCTGGCTCGTCTTCGGGCATGTGGGGACAGACTACTCCTGAGCCATTAAGATTTATTTCTTGAAGAGCACCCATCCTTCCTGGGCTCCTCTGCCCTTCAGAACCTCCTCCCAAGGGACTCTGCCAAACAGTGTCCTGAACAGCTCAAAGCCAGCCCTCTGGAAGTCCAAGAGAACTCTGCCATTTGTGGTCACTCTGAGAGTGACCACTCGAGAACTCTACCATTTTGTGGTCACTCTGCCCAAGACAGCCCCCGACCAGCACGTCTCCCACCAGTCCTTCTCTGTTAGTGAACAGAAGGTTTAGCGGGGCACCTCCCCTGGTAGGCTCGCCAACCAGCTGTGTCAGGAAGCTATCTTTCACGCTTTCCAGAAACCTCCTGGACTGCTTTCTCTGGGCTGTGTTGTGCTTCCAGGATATGTCTGTGAAGTCCCCCACAAGAACAAGCGCTGATGATTTTGCAGCTTCCGCCAGCTGTCTGTAGAACTCCTCATCTGTCCCCTCATCCTGGTTTGGCGGTCTATAACAGACCCCCACCAGGATGCTTGCCTTGTTGGCCTTTCCGCTGATCCTAACCCATAGCGACTCAACCTCATCATTCCCAGCCTCAAGTTCGATGATTTCAAACACTCTCTAATATAGACAGCCACTCCACCACCCCTTCTGTGCTGCCTGTCCCTTTTGAAGAGCCTATAGGTAGTCATTGCATCACTCCAGTCATGAGAGTGGTCCCACCACATTTCTGTGATGACAACCAAGACATAGTCTGCGTGCTGCGCAATGGCTTCCAGCTCCTCCTGCTTGTTGCCCATGCTGTGTGCATTAGTGTAGATGCACTTCAGCTGGGCCTTAGCCTTCTCCCCCAGCCTTGCCATTGTTCCCCCTGGCACACCTCCAACGAGCTTTGTTTCATCCCCGCCCCCCTTCTTACCTAGTTTAAAGCCCTCTCAATGAGCCCTGCCAGCTCCTGGGC
>NW_023307949.1:0-1371 GCF_011077185.1 Oxyura jamaicensis
CCTCATCTGAAAGGTTAAGTCATCCCTTGCCTGTATTCTTAGAAGTCTCTCTTGGAAGCTGACTTGCAGTGCTATGGACACGAAAGTAAGTTGCCCCAGGCAGCAGCCTCCTGCCAGCAGCAGGACCCTGCCCTGCCCGGGGGGGCTCCTTCCACCCACAGGTTCTCCCTGCAGCGCCCTGGGCAGCTCCCCATGCAGGCTGATTGTTGAGCCTGGCAGGCAGCAGAGGCCCTGCCCAGGCACACAGCCCCTGGGGCACAGCAGGGACCCTGCTCTGTACCACAGCCATGGCCACTCTTGCCTGCACCCCCAGCTTCTCCTTCCTTCAGGACCTGCATTGCGGCTGCATTGCCCTCCAGCCAGAGACTTACGGGGGTCAGGGCTGGGAAGTGTTGTCCCCCAGTGAGCTCTGTGCATCCTGCCCCTTCTGCCTGCCTTTAAGCACTGTGTCTGTGCAGGCAGTGCCCCCAGCCCTGGTGCACTGTGCAGAGGAGCTGCTCCTGGGCAGAGCTGTGTCTCTGCAGCACTGCCCGCTTGCCAGGAGCTCCCCTTGGGCCCAGGAGCATGGCCCAGTTCAGCAGCAGAGGCCCAGCCTAAAGTCTCCCTTGCTCTGCCCCCACCAGGTTCCCTGAAGGGCCCAAAACTGAACACAGTACTCGAGGTGCAATCTCACCAGAGCAGAGTACAGGAGCAGAGTCCCTGGTCCTGCTGGATACACTATTCCTGATACAAGCCAGGATGCCAGTGGCCTTCTTGGCCACCTGGGCACACTGCCGGCTCATGTTCACCATCTTTGTAGCCCTCGTCTGGACACTCTCCAACAGTATAGAGTTATTTTGCTGTCCTGTGTAACACCGCCTTATGGTATGATAAAATTATTGGATGTGAGACTGATCTGGTAGTTGTACTCAGCATTGCTCTCACCACTGCACTACAGGAACCATCTATCAGAAACTATTCTGCTCTTGTGAGACCTCGCTTGGAGTACTGCATCCACATCTGGGGTCCCCAGTACCAGAAGAATGTTGATCTGTTAGAATGGGTCTGGAGGAGAGCCATGAAGTTGGTCAGAAGGCTGGAGAACCTCTCCTATGAAGTAAGGCTGAGAGGGCTGGAAATGGTCAGCCTGAAGAAGGGAAGGCTCAGGGGTGACCTCATAGCAGCTTTTCAATTTTCAAAGAAGGCTTCTAAAAAGATAGGCTTCTAAAAAGAAGGCTTCTAAAAAGAGAGTGAAGTTCTCCTCATGCAGGAAAAAGGGGGATGATTTTAAACCAGAAGTGGGAGATTTTAAATAGAGATGAGGAGGAAATTCCTTGTGGTGAGACACTGGAACAGGTTGCCCAGAGAAGTTGTGGATGCCCCATCCCTGGA
>NW_023307950.1:0-7611 GCF_011077185.1 Oxyura jamaicensis
TGTAATAAATTAGTGGGGGTTTGTTCATTGTCTTTGAGGAATTTGGAGGATCTGCTGAGGAGATAAGGGTGCACAATTTAATGGCCTTGATAAGGGGGAGGATTAAGCAAACAGATAGCAGGAGGGGGTGTTGGGTAAACATCCTTGAGTGAAAACAGACTCTGTGAAGTTCCTTACCACAAGACATCCTTTTTGCCACTTCACTTCCCCCACCTGAACACGAGCACAACGCGTGATCACTGGCAGAGGAACAACGACCCCCCTCTCAACAATAGACTGCGCAGCCTCAGCCAGTTCAACAAGTCCTGACAAGCCGGAATTCGACTGCTATAAAACAGCAACCCTGGAAAGGGAAGTTGCGTGCTGTTGCGGAGCGGAGACTCCCCAGCCGCCCAGCGCTGTTTTGCTTGTGTCTGCTTACTTGATTAATAAAATAATTTCAATAGACCAGAAAATTGTGTGGTCTAATTTATAACAATTTGGTGCCGTGACTCGGATGAAGGCGGATTGAGCAGGAATCCCTCTAGGGGAGGCGCCCTGCCGATTTCGGCGGCCCCAGAAATGGAAACTCCTGCTCGAGCCCTTCACCGACGAACCCAAAATTTGACACAAGCAAATAAAACCGGTAAACCCCAGGCAATCTTTGTGCACGAAGACCGAACGAAGACCCACGGGGTGGGTAAGTATAGGCCGGTGTTCCGTTCGGTTGCGGTTGGGTATCCCGGAGCATAACGCCTGAGACGTCCAGAGACGTCACGTGTGAGACGTCCAGTGGGACGAGGCGAGTGCGGACCCCTCGGTAGTGCGGTTCCCACATCCCGCGAGGGACTGGGCCACGAAAAGGGGGAAGCGTTGTGTGTGTGTGTGTGTGAAGGTGCTCCGGAAGATGGGACAGAAGAAAAGTAAGCCTTCTGGTCCCATGGGTAAGGGAAACTCTAGTGTGAGTTTACTGGATAGTCCACTGGGACTAATGATTAAAATGATTAGTGATTCCCCTTCTAGGCGGGGAAAGAGTAAAGTAAAGTGAATATGCACACCTTTGGATTAACTCAGAAACTGGAGCTAATCTGTATCTCCTAAAAGAAAAAGGAGGGAAAGGGAGACGTGGCACCACCTCTCTACATAACTCCTCCTATGCCCATGGCCCTCTCCCTTCCAGAACCCGCTGATCCCCAATTTTCAGGGGAGTCAGTGAGATTGACTCCAGTGCTCAAGGGCCAGTAATTAGGAGTCAAACTAAATAACAAAAAACTTGCCAGACATCCCGTCTCAGGCAGGAAACAGATGGACAACAAGGACACAAATTAGCTCAGACTGATAAGGACATTGCAAACTTGCAAAATCACTACATTCTAGATAAAGGGTGAGAAGTATACTATGAGGAAGACATATGGCCTTCCTCCCAAAGACCACTGCCCACCTCCTGAAGACCCCTGCCCACAATTCTTGGAAGAATCTGTGCAAATACAAAGGACTGATAAGCTAATTACCATAAGAAGCGTGAGTAGGCGAGTTCAGGTAATGAATATGTATAGGCGTTAATTGAATGTTCGTTGTTCTGCTGTGAGATAGTTTGTCACTTTGGGTATGTACGTTAGGTGGAAGGATCCCCCGTGCATCCAGCGCTGTCAATAAAGAATACTTTGTCACTAAGAAGAAATTTTGACTTCGTTCTTTAAATCAATCTGGCACCCCAGATGGGACAACCTCTCTGCCCGGCTGCAGGACCCGCTGGGAATAGGACTCCCTAGGGTACCCCCGGGATTTCCCAGAGGGACTCCTTGACTCAACGGATCACTGCGGAGGCAGACAAGGACCCCATCGCTGTAAGTGACGATATTCTTTATTTTGGTTTGTTTGTTTGGTAGACCGGTCATTTGGTGCTGCCTGTAAGTCAGAAGGTAACCTTCTTCAGGGTAGTGTTGGTGTATACTTTTGTGGCTAGCATCTTAAGTATACGTTGGACCTGTTTTGATGGCATTTAATTGCCATTGGGAACCTTGGCAAAAGGTTTGCCTTTAAGGTTTATTTGGTACTGTGTTACTTATTTCGGTTTTCTGACCTATTGAATGCGGAATTTGACTCTGATTGTTGTTAATGCGATTCTAGCTATATTTTTGGTAATAATAATGGTTTCTTGGTGTTGCTGTAAAAAGATACCAACATGCTGCATTTTGTAAGTGTTAAAGGGGTATCTTGAAAGTGTGAATTGAAAAAAATGTGAGGAAAACAAAATGGTGGAATTGTAAAGAAAAGTCCTTTAGGATGTGTTTTAAGTCATTGGAAGGATATTGGAGGGTCCGCTGGTGGAAGCATGAACAGAAAAAACATTGATAAAATATTGTAAACAATGGTGGCCGCTTTGTGGAGAAAATTGGCCTTTTAATGGAACTTTAAACTATAATACTTTGTTAAAGTTAATGTTTTTGAGGAGAGAAGGGAAATGGGATGAAATGTTGTATACTGCTATGTTGTTTCAGCATCTTGGAGGGAAAAGGTATGGAATTAAGTTGGCCTCTGACTGAGCTTTTGGTGCTGGCATTAGAAAAGTACAGGCTGGAGAAAGATAAAGGAAGTGTTAAAAGGGTTGTGGAAGGTGTTAAAGGTGTGGCATGTAGTATTTGATAAAGCTGTTTGAAGTTGAATGAGCAGGAAAAGAGGATGTAGGGATGTTAATAGTTCTGCCTCAACCCGAGGCTGAGATCTCAAAATCATGGGTGTGAGCCCTCTGGGGCAGAGGGACCATGATGGGTCCAAAAGAGTTGTCATGGAAACAGAAAAGCAGTTAACTCTTAAAACAACCTGAGTTCACATGTGAGCTCAGATTGCCAATGGGATCGCTCAGGGAACTTTCAACGATTGCATTCCCCTGACCGACCCCCCCCAACTGAGACCCTAATCACCCCGGAAATTATGAACAGCTATACAGAAATCTGGTTAAAATGGGAATTGAGAATTTGTTCCAACAAGATCCAAAAGAAACCCCTATGGAATTTTTGAACCAACTTTTGAAATACAATAAAGAAAAATAAATAAATAAATAAATTTTGGATGTGGCTTCAGAAAACAGAGGTAATTGGCTAGCCTCTTTCTAGGGCAATTAGCCCCCTGATATCAGAAAGAAATTGTCTTAGGCTGCAGGATAAACTTACAACAGCCAGGAATAAGGGAGACCTGGGGCATCTACCCTAGCAGGTCCACTGGTTGAAATAAAGCTAGGGAACGAAGAGAGAGGCTTGAATTTTTGTTGGTTAAGGGAGCTTCTTTCTCTGTGTTAATTACTCTGTAAATGTAATAGGAGTAACTGGCCAACAGGAAAAGGCATTTTTTTTTGCAATGCTTGAAATTTAATTTGGGAAAAATGATTGGAATTACAAAATTAGAAAAATAGTCAAGTTTGGTTCATGGTACTAGATTTAAAGGATGCCTTTTTCTGCCTGCCCATGGCAAATGAAAAACAGAAACTCTTTGCCTTTGAATGGGAAAATCCTAATAGAGGACGAGAAACTCAGATTACTTGGACAGTGTTACCACAGGGGTTCAAAAATAACCCCACCATATTTAGGGAACATCTAGCCTGTGATCTTGAAGTTTTGACAGACCCCTTCGGGAAAAGGGGACACTGTTGCAATATACAAATGATAGCTACTGAAGAAGAGAAGGAATGTGTATCATGGACTATTAGTTTACTAATATATATATATATATATATTTTCAGCACTAATACTATGAACCTAGCCTCTTTCCTCAGTAACTGTTCCCAGATCGCCAGATCTTGCATCAAGACCATGAACACGGTATACTCCAGCTGACCAGACTTCTAGGAAACACCCCTAGAAGATGTGGAGGACTGGTACATAGATGGCAGCAGCTTCGTCCGCCAGGGATTTTTGCTTCACAGGATATGCGGTAACAAACATCAGCCCAAAAGGTGGAAATCATCACCTTGATAAGAGCTCTTGAGCTGGCAAACATTTGGACAGATTTGAAATACACCTTTGGTGTGGTGCATGTACACACCTTTGGGAAAATATGGGAAGAGAGAGGATTTATAAATTCACGAGGAAAAGGACTAATTCATCAGGAGTTGATTCTCCAAGTTTTACAAGCCATCAGGGAGCCTAAGGAGATTGCGGTGGTGCATGTAAAAGGACACAAGCGAGGGCTGAATCCCCAAATCAGAGGTAATAACTTAGCTGACCAGGAAGCAAAAAGAGCAGCTCTCATGGGTGTATATGAACTGACTAAGAGAGCAGACTGCCCGAATTGTGGCAAGGGGAAGGATTTAAAGAAATTTCCATGCTATGATTGCTGGAAAGACTGGGGAGTAGAAGGGATTGAATGTAATTGTTTGGAGGAGGAGAGTCCGCCTTACAGGAAGTGTTACAAGCATGGCCCAGCTAAGTCTTTATGTTCTGGTGGGCACGCCCCCCTCCCCTTGTTTTGTTTTACTACTGTAGAAAAGGAAAAGATGACACAAATGGGGATTCGAGAAAGTGAAAAAGGAAAATGGGTACTACCTGACGGACAAGAAGTGTTACCAAAATCAGTAGCTATGAGGGTGCTACGGAGATTTCATGAGCATTGGGGTGCTCAGGCGTTAGTAGATCAATTCGCCAATAATTATATGTGTATAGGGATATATAACATAGCAAAGGGAATTGTTAATGGGTGTATGATTTGTCGGAGGGTAAATGCTAAAAATATGAGAAAAAGGGTTCTGGGAGGACGAGAATTAGCCCACCGACCCTTTGCACGAATTCAATTGGATTTTACCGAACTTCCCAAAACAGGAAGATACAAATATTTGCTGGTAATCATAGACCATCTTACAAATTTTGTTGAAGCATTTCCCACGACAAGGGCTACAGCACAAACCGTAGTGAAAATATTGTTAGAAAACATAATTCCCCGATATGGGATTGTAGAAGCAATAGATTCTGATAGGGGATCACAATTTGTGTCAAAAGTGTCCCGTGACACAATGAAAGCTTTAGGAATCAAATGGGAATATCATACTCCCTGGCATCCTCAGAGCTCGGGGAAAGTAGAACAGATGAACGGGGAAATTAAAAAGCAACTTACTAAATTAATGTTAGAAACGAAAACCTCTTGGATAAAGTGCTTGCCGCTAGCTTTGTTAAGTATACGCGTGAAGCCCAGGACTGATCTGGGAATCTCCCCTTTTGAAATGCTGTATGGTATGCCTTACGATCTTGAGATACCCCTTGATCATCCCCACCTACAAGATGATCAATTAAAACCTTACCTCACACAATTGATAAATAGACGCAGGGAATTACAGAAAAAGGGTTTAATTGTGCAACGTCCTCCTTTGGATATGGCAATCCACAAGATACAGCCTGGAGATAAGGTCCTGATAAAAACTTGGAAAGAAGTTACATTAACACCACAATGGGAAGGCCCCTATGTTGTTTTGCTTACTACAGAAACAGCTGTCCGGACTGTGGAGAAAGGATGGACACATGCCAGCCGTGTTAAAGGACCCATCTGTGACGAGAAGTGGGAGATCGCTCCAGGAAACAAAGACCTGAAGCTCACATTGCGACGAACTCGATAGGTACCGTGGGTTAAGGTAGAGGCTCTCCCCTGAAGAACACTACTGCTGCCGAGAAGAACTAAAACCTCGTAGTTGGCTGCAACCCAACTGACGAGTGAGGCAGAGGAGTGAATAAGTGGGGAAAGAAATGGGCCTCAGCCATTCCTATCGGTATTTAGGGGTTCTCGCAGTGATTTCATCCTGCATAGCGACTCAACACCACCCCCACCAACCCTTTAAATGGACTTTAAGTCGATTCGAGGATCAACAGGTTATTGCTACCCAGATAACATCGGGGGGGCCAAGCTTTACTTCTACACTATGTAAGCTGATCCCGAGGCCCCAATGCTGGGAATATATGGGATTTTATATGTGCCCGAGTTCGAATCCTGGAAAGGGGTACTGCAACTCCCCTAATCAATATTACTGCAGCTACTGGGGTTGTGAGACTATAGCCCCTAGCTGGATACCGGGATACGGTAGAGATAAATACTTAAGGGTCCAATGGGGTCCATATGGGTGCATTCCACCGCAAGGGTGGGGAGGACGTGGAAACTGCAAATATCTTTTTTTAAATGTTACCCAACCCACGGATAGAGGGTGGAACATGGGAAGAGTGTGGGGAATAAGGTATACGGAACCTGGAACTGACAAGGGAGGACTCATACTAATAAAGAAGGAAATACCCGAGACTTCCAAGGTAGTCGGGCCTAATAAAGAGTTATTAGGGGAAGTCTTGATTGCCCAGACTGTAAAGATACCTGGGACTGCCTGACCTACTACAGTGTTTTTCAATAAGTCGACAGAGTTATCCTTTCCCACACTGCTTCCAAGCATTGTGAAAAAGAAAGAGGTTGTACCCGGGAGTAGTATGTGGAAAGTTATAAATGCTAGTTTCCAGGTACTAAATCAAACTAATCCTGAGATAACTGAAGGGTGCTGGCTATGTGTAAGTGTTAAGCCCCCATATTATGAAGCTATAGGGGATATGGGGAGGTCTGAATATTCAAATGAGTTAAATCCTTCCAAATGCAGTTGGGGTCAGGAAATCGGGATAACTTTGACTCAAGTTACAGGAAAAGGTAGATGTGTCGGCACAGTTCCAAGAGATAAAAATGATCTGTGCCATGTCACTGAAAAAATGGACCGAACCCACAAATGGTTAATTCCTGCAAATAACACTAGGTGGGTATGTTCATCGTTAGGAGTCACTCCTTGCATATCTTTAAAATTGTTTAGCACATCTCATGATTTTTGTGTACAGGTGGCCATTATACCAAGGATTCAATACCACACTGAAGAGTATATGTATACCCATCACACAGTGGCTGAATACCATCTGGTAAAGAGGGAGCCTATTACGGCCGTCACCTTAGCCACTTTAATGGCTCTCGGGGCTGCAGGTGCAGGAACTGGAATTGCTTCCCTGGTAAAACAAAGCCAGGAATTTACTTCTCTACGCATTGCCGTAGATGAGGATCTGGCCCGTATAGAGCAATCAATAACAGCTCTGGAAAAATCGGTTAGGTCATTATCTGAAGTGGTACTCCAAAACCGTAGAGGGTTGGATTTGATTTTCTTACAACAAGGAGGACTGTGTGCAGCCCTGCGTGAAGAATGTTGTGTATATGCAGATCATACTGGGGTGGTGAGAGATACAATGACTAAATTGCGGGAAGGATTAGAAAAACGCAAAAGGGAAAATGAGGCTCGTCAGAATTGGTATGAATCCTGGTTTAATTACTCACCTTAGCTTACTACCCTGCTATCAACCATAGCGGGGCCCTTGTTGTTACTTATATTAGCACTGACTTTTGGACCATGTATATTCAATCGAGTAATTGCAATTGTAAAAAGCCGATTAGAGGCAGCTCATCTTATGCTCGTGCGTGCTAAGTATGAATCTCTTGAGCAGGAGGACAACGCAGAAACTTTGATGCTCAGCAAGCAAATATTGCAAAAATTCAATGAACAAAATATGTTAGAAAAAGAAAAAGGAGGGATTGTAATAAATTAGTGGGGGTTTGTTCATTGTCTTTGAGGAATTTGGA
>NW_023307951.1:0-1831 GCF_011077185.1 Oxyura jamaicensis
TATTGGCGGCATATGAAGGAGTTCGATCTGCTTCGGAAGTGGTCGGTACTGAAGCACAGCTCCTCCTGGCACCCCGACTGCCAGTACTGGGCTGGATGTTCAAAGGAAGGGTCCCCTCTACACATCATGCAACTGATGCTACATGGAGCAAGTGGGTTGCACTGATTACTCAGCGGGCTCGAATAGGAAACCCCAGTCGTCCAGGAATCTTGGAAGTGATTATGGATTGGCCAGAAGGCAAATACTTTGGGATGTCATCAGAGGACGAGGTGGTCCATGCTGAGGAAGCTCCACTGTACAACAAGCTACCAGAAAATGAGAAGAGATATGCCCTGTTCACTGACGGGTCCTGTCGCATTGTGGGAAAGCATCGGAGATGGAAAGCTGCTGTATGGAGTCCTACACGACGAGTTGCAGAAGCTGCTGAGGGAGAAGGTGAATGGAGTCAATTTGCAGAAGTGAAAGCCATCCAGCTGGCTTTAGATATTGCTGAACGAGAAAAGTGGCCAGTTCTCTACACTGATTCATGGATGGTAGCAAATGCCCTTTGGGGGTGGTTACAGCAATGGAAACAGAACAACTGGCAGTGCAGGGGCAAACCCATTTGGGCTGCTGCATTTGGAAGATATTGCTGCCCGGGTAGAGAACCTGGTTGTAAAGGTACGCCATGTAGATGCCCATGTGCCCAAGAATCGGGCTACTGAAGAACATCAAAACAACCAGCAGGTGGATCAGGCTGCCAAGATTGAAGTGGCTCAGGTGGACCTGGACTGGCAACATAAGGGTGAACTATTTGTAGCCCGATGGGCCCATGAAACCTCGGGCCATCAAGGCAGAGATGCAACATACCGATGGGCTCGTGATCGAGGGGTGGACCTGACCATGGACACTATAGCACAGGTCATTCATGATTGTGAAACATGTGCTGCAATCAAGCAAGCCAAACGGTCAAAGCCTCTTTGGTACGGGGGACGATGGCTGAACTAGAAATATGGAGAAGCCTGGCAAATTGATTACATCACACTCCCTCAAACCCGCAATGGTAAGCGCCACGTACTTACAATGGTGGAAGCAACCACTGGGTGGCTGGAAACATATCCTGTGCCCCATGCCACTGCCCGAAACACTATCCTGGGCCTTGAAAAGCAAGTGCTATGGCAACATGGCACCCCAGAAAGAATTGAGTCAGACAATGGGACTCATTTCCAAAACAACCTTATAGATACTTGGGCCAAAGAACATGGTATTGAGTGGGTGTATCACATCCCCTATCACGCACCAGCCTCCGGTAAAGTTGAGCGATACAATGGACTGTTAAAGACTACACTGAAAGCAATGGGTGCTGGGACATTCAGAAATTGGGACACACATTTGGCAAAGGCCACCTGGTTAGTCAATACTAGGGGATCTGCCAATCGAGCTGGACCTGCCCAATCAAACCTGCTACGTACAGTAGAAGGGGATAAAGTTCCTGTAGTGCATGTAAGAAATATGCTAGGTAAAACAGTTTGGGCTACTCCTGCCTCAGGAAAAGGCAAACCCATTCGTGGGATTGCTTTTGCTCAAGGACCTGGATGCACTTGGTGGGTAATGCAAAAGAATGGGGAGGTCCGGTGTGTACCTCAAGGGGATTTAATACTGGGTGAGAATAGCCCATGAGTTGAGTTGTATTATGTTAATTATTATATAATACTGTGTGTCATCACTACCATAGATGAAAATAGTGATTAACTAGAATGTATTGGAAAGAGTGTAACCTGAGCATGACATAAATGGTATGGAATAAGGGGTGGATATATGTCCTGGTTTCAGTTAGGACAGTTATTTTTCC
>NW_023307952.1:0-1970 GCF_011077185.1 Oxyura jamaicensis
TTCTTTTTAATAAAACAAGAAAAGGTCCTTCCCAGAGGGGAGATAAGCTTTCTTCTTTCCATGTTTTTATTATAACCCTATCTCCCGGGTTTAACTGGTGAATCGCAAATCCTAAAGGTGGTGTCTGAGCCATCATCCCAGTTTCTCTTAGCTCTTTTAATCTTCTACCAATGGTAATTATATATTTCTGGATACTACGATCCTCAGCTCCATTGTTCCCTAAGGGCATCCCTTGAGAATAAGGCATGCCATATAACATTTCACATGGTGATAATCCAGTCTCACTGTGTGGTTTAGTTCTAATGTTTAAAAGTGCCAATGGTAAGCATTTCATCCAGGGCATTTGTCTCAATCGCTAACTTAGCCAATTGTTGTTTTATTGTTTGATTCATTCTTTCTACTTTCCCCGAGCTTTGTGGGTGCCACGGAGTGTGGTATTCCCACTGAAAGCCTAATGATTGACATAATAATTTTATTATTTTAGAAGTAAAGTGTGTGCCCTGATCAGAATCAATGTACTGGATTATCCCATATCTAGGTATTAAGTGTTCTAATAACATTTTTACCACCGTTCCGGAGAACAAGCAACAGCAAGGCATTTCCTGAATCACCCCTCTTTGTTCCCTCCTCCAAACTCTTTACATTCCTGATGTTATCACCAGCCATGGGGCTTGTCGACCCCCATGGCCACACTCCCACATCTCCCCCTTCTTTAACATAAAAAAGCGCGATTAACACAAATTAAGAAAGCACGATTAACACAAGCTAAAACACAGAGAAAAACTACCAGGCATACTAATTCTATCTTTAACAAACTTTGTAACCACATCCCTGGGAGAGGCAGGTACTGAGTGCTGCCCAGCCGGGGGGGGGCTCTGGCTGCCCATCCAGCTTCTGGAGTCCTTGTTTGTAGGTCCTGCATATGCCAGCCGGACACTCCCAGACTTTTTTTTTTGTTTGAGCTGGAGTCCAAACCGCAGAGGAGGGTGCTGTGATCATGTTAAGGCAGATGATGAAACGGCCAAACAGACTCATGGTGCTGACACCCATCTAGGACCGGCTTCTGTTAAAACACAAGCACAACCTCGGCCCCCAAGTTATTAGAGTGTAGGGCCCTTCCCAGTAATTGGTGCTGTAATTTTTTATTTTTATTTATTTATTTATTTATTCCATGACTTGTGCTCTTTCTTTAACTGAGTTTCTCCCAGATCTGTCTCCTAGATCTGTCTGTCACTTTTTCTCCTGCACGGACAGATGCAAGGACCTTCTGTCCATCGATTTAAAAATTTAAGAACATAGCATACTTTATCTATCTTTTCCTAGGGTTCACACCCCTACTCTCCCTTCTTTGTTTTAGAAGCTGTCCTGGTTTAGTTAGGATAAAATTAATTTTCCTCCCAGTAGCTGGTAGAGTGCTATGTTTTGGATTTAGAATGACTGATGTTGATAACACACTGATGTTTTAATTGCTGCAGAGGAGTGCTTACAATCAGCCAAGGACTTTTCAGCTCCTCACTCTGTCCTGCCAGCGGGCAGGCTGGGGGTGCAGCAGGAGCTGGGTGCAGCAAGAGCTGGGAGGGGACAGACCCAGGACAGCAGACCCAAACTGGCCAAAGGGGTATTCCATACCATCTGGCATCATGCTAAACAATGCATAGGGGTGGCTAGCCGGGTGGGGGGGCGGGCGGACGACTGGGGACAGGCTGGGCGTCGGTCAGCGGGTAGCAAGCAACTGCACCATGCATCACCCGCTCCGTACACATCATTATTATTATTTTCTGTCCCAATAAACTGTCTCTATCTCAACCCACAGGCTTCAGTTTTTCTCATTTCTCTCCCCTATCCCATAGAGGGGGGAGGATGAGCGAACGGCTGTGTCGTGTTTAGCTGCCGGCCAGGTTATACCACGACAGAAGCATACAGAAATTGATACAAAGGAACACTTAAATAATACAACTGGACACAAAAAT
>NW_023307953.1:0-1991 GCF_011077185.1 Oxyura jamaicensis
GAGCAACGACAAGCCTTTGAACAAATTTAGCAGGAAATAGTTCATGCAGTAGCCCTTGGGCCAGTCCAAACAAGACCAGATGTAAAGAATGTGCTCCACACCGCAGCCGGGGAGAATGGCCCAACCTGGAGCCTCTGGCAGAAAGAACCTGGGGAAACTCGAGGTCAACCCCTAGGGTTTTGGAGTCGGGGATACAGAGGAACTGACGCCCGCTACACTCCAACTGAAATGGAGATATTGGCAGCATATGAAGGAGTTTGATCTGCTTCGGAAGTGGTCGGTACTGAAGCACAGCTCCTCCTGGCACCTCGACTGCCAGTACTGGGCTGGGTGTTCAAAGGAAGGGTCCCCTCTACACATCATGCAACTGATGCTACATGGAGCAAGTGAGTTGCACTGATTACTCAGCGGGCTCGAATAGGAAACCCCAGTCGTCCGGGAATCTTGGAAGTGATTATGGACTGGCCAGAAGGCAAATACTTTGGGATGTCATCAGAGGAGGAGGTGGTCCGTGCTGAAGAAGCCCCACTGTACAACAAGCTACCAGAGAATGAGAAGAGATATGCCCTGTTCACTGATGGGTCTTGTCGTATTGTGGGAAAGCATCGGAGATAGAAAGCTGCTGTATGGAGTCCTACACGACGAGTTGCAGAAGCTGCTGAGGGAGAAGGTGAATCAAGTCAATTTGCAGAAGTGAAAGCCATCCAGCTGGCTTTAGATATTGCTGAACGAGAAAAGTGGCCAGTTTTCTACCTATATACTGATTCGTGGATGGTAGCAAATGCCCTTTGGGGGTGGTTACACCAATGGAAACAGAACAACTGGCAGCGCAGGGGCAAACCCATCTGGGCTGCTGCATTATGGCAAGATATTGCTGCCCGGGTAGAGAACCTGGTTGTAAAGGTATGACACGTAGATGCTCATGTGCCCAGGAATCGGGCTACTGAAGAACATCAAAACAACCAGCAGGTGGATCAGGCTGCTAAGATTGAAGTGGCTCAGGTGGACCTGGACTGGCAACATAAGGGTGAATTATTTATAGCCCAATGGGCCCATGAAACCTTGCAACATACAGATGGGCTCGTGATCGAGGGGTGGACCTGACCATGGACACTATAGCACAGGTTATTCATGATTGTGAAACATGTGCTGCAATCAAGCAAGCCAAACGGTCAAAGCCTCTTTGGTATGGAGGACGATGGCTGAAATATAAATAGGGAGAGGCCTGGCAGATTGATTACATCACACTCCCTCAAACCCGCAACGGGAAGTGTCACGTACTTACAATGGTGGAAGCAACCACCGGATGGCTGGAAACATATCCTGTGCCCCATGCCACCACCCAAAACACTATTCTGGGCCTTGAAAAACAAGTCCTATGGCGACATGGCACCCCAGAAAGAATTGAGTCAGACAACAGGACTCATTTCCGAAACAACCTTATAGACACTTGGGCCAAAGAACATGGTATTGAGTGGGTGCATCACATCCCCTATCACGCACCAGCCTCTGGTAAAGTTGAGCGATACAATGGACTGGTAAAGACTACACTGAAAGCAATGAGTGCTGGGACATTCAGAAATTGGGATGCACATTTGGCAAAGGCCACCTGGTTAGTCAATACTAGGAGATCTGCCAACCAAGCTGGACCTGCCCAATCAAACCTGCTACGTACAGTAGAAGGGGATAAAGGTCCTGTAGTGCATTGTTGTGGTTTAACCTGGCTGGCAGCTAAACACCACACAACCATTCGCTCACCCTCCCCTCTCCCTCTCTGGGATCGGGGAGAGAAACAGGAAAGTGAAGCCTGTGAGTTGAGATAAAGACAGTTTATTAAGATAGAAAATAATAATGATAATAATAATAATATGTACAAACAAGTGATGCACAATGCAATTGCTCACCACCCGCTGACCGATGCCCAGCCCAACCCCGAGCAGCCGGCCCCCCCAGCCCGGCTAGCCACCCCTATATATTGTTTAGCATGACGT
>NW_023307954.1:0-2107 GCF_011077185.1 Oxyura jamaicensis
TGATACAAAGCAGTTCCCATCTTGGTATTTTGTTTTGCAATTAATCCAAGTGCATCTCCAGTTTTATTCACAACTATTTCTACTACAGCTTGCAACCTAATTATTCTATTAAGCATATCTATTGGGGTCCTATAGCCCCAGGATCCGTACTCCAACAAGCACAACCCCAATTTGAGGGTCCGCAGTAATGATAACTCCGGTCCCATGGATAATCTCTTATCCAATCAGTGTAACACGTAGAAGCCACTGTTCCACCCTTTCTAGGACAAATGTACTTGGGCTGGTTACTATATCTCTTCCAGCTCAGGCTTCCGCAATCAGTATATGGGTCTTCATCTATAATATCACAGGCATTAAAGGTTATTGACACTGAGGTATTCAGGGTGGTTACAATTTCACTTGTTCCAATTAATTTTTCTGCATAGAGCATACTGAGTTAGGTTAAAAATGCAGCTTCCTCTTTTCTGGCCTTTACACTCATAGACAGTATGATACACCAATGTCTGGGCAATGTCAAGCATCCTTTTCTAGTTGACTGCAGTTGTTGGCCGTAGCTTGGGCCAAGAAACTCACCCCCAGTAGGACTAGAAGAGGTCCGGTAAGGGCCATAGTGCTCGGCGGTCACAGCCCGAAGGGGTTGCAGCCCTTGGCAGACCTTCCCAGCCGCAGCACCAGTTCCCTATCCGGTCTTGCCCTCTTCCCTAATCTTAAAGGGATGTACATTGCAGATGTACCTTCTCGGTACCTTCAGGAGATAACGCTTAACTGATCCCTGTTATTGATAAATCTCTTCCCTTAGTAGGTATCTATTCAAGAGGATCTTTGTTTACTAATTTTACAGGAGTAATTACAATAAATTTGGAGCAATTACAATAAAGGAGTAATTACAATAAAATTCCCACAGCAACTTAGCTTATGCTCTTTGATGAAGGCTTCTTCAAATCCGTCTGATAGTTTAATTTCTTCTGGTTCCAATGTTACTTTCCACTCTTCCACTGGACCTTTTACTCAGGACACGTGTCCATCCTTTTTCAGCAGTTCCCACAGCTGTTTCCTTGTTAATAGATAACAACTAATAGATAACAGTTAATAATTATCGGCTGTTTTCTTTTTAATAAAACAAGAAAAGGTCCTTCCCAGAGGGGAGATAAGCTTTCTTCTTTCCATGTTTCTATTAGAACCCTATCTCCTGGTTTTAACTGGTGAATCGCAAATCCTAAAGGTGGTGTCTGAGCCATCATCCCAGTTTCTCTTAGCTCTTTTAATCTTCAACCGATGGTAATTATATATTTCTGGATACTACGATCCTCAACTACATTGTTCTCTAAGGGCATCCCTTGAGAATAAGGCATGCCATATAACATTTCATATGGTGATAATCCAGTCTCAGTGTGTAGTTTAGTTCTAATATTTAAAAGTGCCAATGGTAAGCATTTCGTCTAGGGCATTTGTGTCTCGATCATTAACTTAGCCAATTGTTGTTTTATTGTTTGATTCATTCTTTCTACTTTCTCCGAGCTTTGTGGGTGCCACGGAGTGTGGTATTCCCACTGAAAGCCTAATTATTGACATAATAATTTTATTATTTTAGAAGTAAAGTGTGTGCCCTGATCAGAATCAATGGACTGGATTATCCCATATCTAGGTATTAAGTGTTCTAATAACATTTTTACCACCGTTCCGGAGAACAAGCAACCCAAAACAGCAAGGCATTTGAATCACCCCTCTTTGTTCCCTCCTCCAAGATCTTTACATTCCTGATGTTATCACCAGCCATGGGACTTGTCGACCCCCATGGCCACACTCCCACATCTCCCCCTTCTCTAACATAAAAAGCACGATTAACACAAACTAAAACACAGAGAAAAACTACCAGGCATACTAATTCTATCTTTAACAAACTTTGCAACCACATCCCTGGGAGAGGCAGGTACTGAGTGCTGCCCAGGCAGGGGGGGGGGGCTCTGGCTGCCCCTCCAGCTCCTGGAGTCCTTGTTTGTAGGTCCTGCATATGCCAGTCGGACACTCCCAGACGTTGTTTTTTGTTTGAGCTGGAGTCCAAACCGCAGAGGAGGGTGCTGTGATCATGTTAAGGCAGATGATGAGA
>NW_023307955.1:0-1307 GCF_011077185.1 Oxyura jamaicensis
TAAGAGGGTGGTGAAGGACAAAAGGGAGAGTGAACAAGTAGGAAAAAATATCTTCCCCTGTCCCCTCCACAGATTGGCTCACTGATGAAAAAAGGCAATAGGTGCAATTGTTAATAGTTCCCAAGATATGGTTTCCAAAGTATAGAGTCGACGACAGTGCTGAGTGCAAATACCAAGTTAGAGTCATGACCAGAAATTTCATCATATCTTAAGCCATCGTAACACCACACAGTACCATAAAGGTCTTAAACCAGGGCCCAGAAAGGATAAACAGCATGGCAGGGAGCACATACAGAAAGTAACGTGCTATAAAACTCAATTTGGAATGCAGGCACAGCAGACTTAAGATTAAAGCAATCAACATTGTGACTAGCAACTATTAAGCAGGTCCAATACTTATACTAATTTTAGTTTAATACACTGTGATCAGATCCGTTGTTATCTCAACCCTTCGTGCCCCATGTTGGGCACCAAAAAGGGCTGTTGTGGTTTAACCCAGCCAGCAGCTTAACACCACACAGCCGTTCGCTCACCCTCCCCACTCCCTCTCTGGGATGGGGGAGAGAAACGGGAAAGTGAAGCCTGTGAATTGAGACAAAGATAGTTTATTAAGACAGGAAATTAATAATAACAATAATAACAATAATAATAATGATAATAGTACTACTACTAATAATGTGTACAAAACAAGTGATGCACAATGCAATTGCTCACCACCCGTTGACCGATGCCCAGCCTATCCCCGAGCAGCCAGCCCCCCACCCCTATATATTTTTTAGCATGACGTCAGATGGTATGGAATGGCCAGTTTGGATCAGCTGTCCTGGGTCTGTCCCCTCCCAGCTCTCACTGCACCCCTAGCCACTGGCAGGGCAGAGCAAGGAGTTGAAAAGTCCTTG
The DNA here is from genome assembly GCF_011077185.1 of Oxyura jamaicensis. Classification (NCBI taxonomy): domain Eukaryota; kingdom Metazoa; phylum Chordata; class Aves; order Anseriformes; family Anatidae; genus Oxyura; species Oxyura jamaicensis. The sequence goes on from NW_023307955.1 coordinate 900, forward strand.
GCATGGTGTAAGCACTGCTCTGCAACAATTAAAACATCAGCATGTTATCAGCACTCTTCTCATCCTAATCGAAAACATTGCACCCTACCAGCTACTAGGAGGAAAAATAACTCTGTCCTAACTAAAACCAGGACAGAGATAAATGAAATTTATTAGCTATTATTAACAAGCTAAATAAGTGAGAAGCAAATAAACTATACATACATACATATATATATACATATACATATATATATATATAAATATATATGTTCCCCCAAATCTACACTCTTCCACCTCTTCCCTCCAGGTGGTGCAAGGAAAGGAGGAATTGCTGTGGTGCTGCAGACTCTCAGAGCCTTTTCTCCTTGCTCCCTCTAGGCCTCCCCACGGTGCTGGTAGTGATGAGGACTCTTCTGCTGATCCCAG
>NW_023307957.1:0-1303 GCF_011077185.1 Oxyura jamaicensis
TAGAAAACTGCTTGAGAGCCCTAACCCAAACCCTAACACCAAATGAACGTGAGGGGCCATGGATGTGATCAGCGTGTGGGCCACAAGGAGGAGATGGGTGGGAATGCTCTGATGAGCTCAGCTCTGCCTCAGGATCTCCTGCCCCAGCAGGAGGAATGAATGTGACTGTGGCAGTGACTGTGAGGTCACTTCTGCTGATGGGCAGTTGATAGGGCAGCAGCACGATCATGTGACTGTGGAAGGGACTGTGAGGTCACTTCTGCCTGAAGTAGCTGACAGGTCACCCTTGACTCATCCCTGGGATCTGTACTTTTGGGCTGCCATCTGCCAATGGCCCTGGTAGGCCAGCAGAAGGCACCTGGTTGGCATGCTGAGTGTGGGATCCCCTCTGCCTCCATACCCACGAGGACCCAGGCAGAAAGAAGGCCCCAGTATGGGTTGGCCTGCCCCTGCTGCTTGAGTCCGGGACTGGACAGCAGGAGGCACAAGGCTTGGCTGTGTCTAGCCAAGAAGCTGCAAGGCCAGCAGGAGGCCCATGGCTTGGAAGTTGCTGGTGAGGTGACTTGTGTCTGGTGTGCTGACAGGCCGCAAGGAGCCTGATGGTTTGGGATGCCTCCTTTATGAGTGGTTTCCACCCTGATGGAGCTTTCTTTGTTCTCTTTTGGAGCTTTCCTACTGGAAAGAGCAGGAGAGAAAAAAACTGCTACTAAGTGTACCCTGGAAGGTTCACACTGGCCATGAGAAGGAAGAAAAGTCCCACTAAGGGTCGTGCTGTGGTGCCAGAGGTCACCCAAAGTGTGTCTGTGATCAGACCATGGCTTTGTGTTTCAAGGATCAGCTGGTGAGGGCTGGCGAGACATGGCTGAAAAGATGGAAATGCTGGGATGAGAGCAAGGTGGTGGACATAGATGGGTGTCTGCAGACTTCCAGGAAATAGGTGAAAGTGTGGGACAGCACAGGGAAGCCTGCAGAGGAGAAGGCAGAGGGTGCTGGCAAGAATGGCAGGCCCCAACAGCCCTCAGGTTTTTGTCCCTTTCTCTAGAGCTGATGAGGAGATGAGATGTAGGCATTGCAATGGGGCCTCATTGCCTCCTTGCCACCCTGTGCAAACGGAGGTGTCATACCACTCTTCTTCTCATGGCATCACACTGCCCACCCCATGCCACAGATGCCCAGGAAAAGCCCTGAGCCACACATGAGGTACAGGATCTCCCCTCCACTACCTGCTGGTAGCCCTTGGCCCTTCTGCTTCATCAAAGCAAACCAAGACATTTGGCAGCACAGTGCCTTTGCCTGTCTCTAA
>NW_023307958.1:0-1724 GCF_011077185.1 Oxyura jamaicensis
CCAGATCGAGGAGGGCGAGGTTGAAGAGGAAGAAGTACATGGGGGTGCGGAGGCGGTGGTCGCAGGCTACGGCGGTGAGGATGAGGCCGTTGCCCAGGAGGGCAGCCAGGTAGATGCCCAGGAAGAGCGCAAAGTGCGGGAGCTGCAGCTCCCGCGTGTCTGCAAATGAAAGCAGGAGGAACTCGTTCACAGAGCTGCTGTTGGACATTTGATGACATTGAACACGGCTGTCTGTTGGAGAGGAAAAGGTATAAAATATTAGAACAGATGTCTTTGAGGAAGAACTATTGCAAGCCTTAGAGTTCCCCCAGTCAAGCCTCTGTATATGAAGACATTTTCTGCAGCTCTCTCACTTGGGCTGTGGTTGGTGCTGGCTGAGAGTAGCACTGGGGTCAGGGGCAGCTGTGGGCTCCCAAGAGTTCCTTCCTGCTGTGCAGCAGGAGGGAAGCAGGACCATGAGGAAATCTCAAGTGCATTCTACCTGTTAGTTGTGGCAAACAACTCATCTGAGTGCAGAGCTGAGCTGCAGGGATTTGGTTTGCTTTCTTTTATCCCACCAGCCCCTGCACTGCTTAGGAGAGGTGTTGCGTGGCTGAACGCCCTCCCATTGCCTGTGCACTCCTGCTGATATCCTGTGGGAGTGTCCCTTGGTGAAGACCAAGCAGAGCAGCTCTGCCCACCAGGCCTGCTCTTAGCTGCCCTAGGTCAGCCCTAGGAGAGCTGCAGGACATTCAGGGCACTGCAAGGGGCTCCTGCCAGACTTCCTCACCTCGCAGTGCAATCCAGCTGGACTCTCCAAGCCTACTGCATTGCCCACTGCCCTCCCAGAAACAAGACCCAGCACGAGACCCTGCCAGGACGGGCAGCTGCATGGCCCTGCAGCCACAGACTTACCTTGTCAAGGGCTGTGCAGGTTTCTCCTGCCGTCAGCTCTCAGCATCCTCCCACTGCCAACTGCCTCCAAGCCCTCTCTCCTTCTGGCCTCTTGGTGTGCCACCTGCGCTCAGAGCCCCCAGCCCTGCTGCGCTGTGCAGAGGAGCTGCTCCTGGGCAGAGCTGTGTCTCTGCAGCAGGGCCCTCTTGCCAGGAGCTCTCTCTGTCCCAGGAGCCCGGCCCAGCTCAGCAGCAGAGGCCCAGCCCAAGGCATTGTCATCGCCCCTCGGGGGGCTTTGCTGATGAGCCCACCAACCTCAGGCCCTGAGAGACTATGGAAGACATCTTGGAAGGAGTCCAAGTCAGAGGCAAGTTTCCTGCCGTGTCCCCCTGAGGGCCAGCCCTGACACAGCCTCCCTTGGAGCTCGTTAGAGCAGAACCTTGGAGGCAGTGAGGACAAGTAGACAAAGGCAGTGTGAAGGTGACACTGATGTGTAGGAAAGCTGGATGTGTTTCACCAAGGGCAAAGCCCAAGCCTTGACCCCCAGTCCCTGTGAAGGGAGATTTGTTCCTGTTTCACACTGCTCCGGGCTCTTCCTGGGGCAGAAGGAGATGGGGATGTGCATTGCCAAGTGCAGGAGAATGGTACAACCCCTGCCTGGTTCATGGGTGGGGGTGACGAGGCCATTAGCCCCTGGTGCTTAACACTAAGCTGTGTCCTCATAGGCCTCAGGGGCAGAGACAACAGCCATAGCCTTGGACACAAAGACCTGGGTTCTGTTGGGACTTTCAGCCATACCACAGCCCCTCTACCCTGTCAATACTTTGCTCTCCAGAAGACTCCAAGAGCTA
>NW_023307959.1:0-1416 GCF_011077185.1 Oxyura jamaicensis
TTCATTGCAGGAGAAGAAATCCTGGTGTTCACCTGTCCTTGCTTTGTCATTGCTTTGTCTATCATGTTGTGCTCCCCCATCTTCCAGGCACATCCACAGGGCTTGATTAAAGGGTCCCTGTGGAATGTCCCCTTTCCAGCTGCCTGTCTGGACCTAGGCACTTCCCATGGTTCTCCTGGTTGGCCCTCCCCTTCGTCCTTCATCCTTCAGACCGCTCTCACCGACCCAGTGGCTGCTTCCAGTTTCAGGTAGAAGCAGCCCAGCTTGCCCATCTCTCAGCACTCTGTCTATTTTGGTCCTTCTCAAGAACCTCATCATGACCATTGAATTCATAGGTTATGGATCAAGGTTACGCTATACTTTTTAATTTCCGGTCTATCAGTGTAAAATACTTCTTGTACAGTCATTCCTGAGGGAAGGTAAACCTCACAGGAGGCATACAAGGTGAGGAGCTTTATTTTTTTTAACTAAATAAATAAATAAATAAATAATTGCTGCATGTTCCTTGGTTGACAATAGGAAAAGCCCTTCTGCACCTGTGTGCAGCCAGGGCTCTAAGGAAAGCAGGGAGGAGCTGATGCAAAGGGGCTGTAACATCCAGCTGTGCAGACTGGAGTGAAGGCTGGTGTAAGGAAATGAGAAGCAAGCACCAGGTGGCCAAGGAGAGCAATGTCAGGGCTGGGGTGGTGAGCAGCAAGGCTGTCTCTGCAGTGTCAGACCTCCAGAGTCTGCTTTTCCTCCCTAAAAAGCTCTCCAAGGGAGATCAAGATCAATAAGGGAAAAAGGCTCCAAACCAACATTCAAATAAGCGCATCCTTTAAGATGAGAAAAGATTTTTCTGAGGTGCTTTTTGAAACCTTCCTCCTTAACGACACCATGAAAGCTCTCCAATTAGCTGTACAAGCCTTGAAGTCTTGAACAAAACTATGCAAGAGATGTTGGGAGTTTCTTCATTTGAACGAGTTCCATGGTGTCTTTTGGTGCTGAGGCGATGATGCTGAGGTACTGAGAGGAGAATGATGCAATTGCTTGAGAAAGTCAAGGCAGAAGGAAAAGTTGAAGTGCCTTGGAGTATTAATGGGCCCCACTGAAGGCTGTTACTAACAAAGCCACCCCAAGGACTTGGTAGTGCAGCTAATTGAGGCCATGATTAGAGACAGGCAAAGGCACTGTGCTGCCAAATGTCTTGGTTTGCTTTGATGAAGCAGAAGGGCCAAGGCCTACCAGCAGGTAGTGGAGGGGAGATCGTGTACCCCATGTGTGGCTCAGGGCTTTTCCTGGGCATCTGTGTCATGGGGTGGGCAGTGTGATGCCATGAGAAGAAGAGTGGTATGACAGCTCCGTTTGCGCAGGGTGGCAAGGAGGCAAAGAGGCCCCATTGCAATGCCTACATCTCATCTCCTCATCAGCTCTAGA
>NW_023307960.1:0-1141 GCF_011077185.1 Oxyura jamaicensis
TATGTACACTAATCACTCTGTTTTTCTTAAATAGAAGGTTATATTTCTTCGTGCGGCCCTAGCATTGTTCCATACTGACACAAATCAAATGAACACATTTCACAATCCCCCATTTCCTTTTTTCGTGGTATTGATTCATGTTTTTTTTTCTTCCAATCGAGTCAATACTTGCCGAATTGGTACCAATTTTGGATCTTCTTTTTTTTTTTATCATCATCAGGGAATGAGTTTTCCCTTTCCCTGGTTCTGGGTCAACAGGTACCTGTGGTGGTTTTACCGTGCTAGGCAGTTGAACACCACAACCGCTCTCTCACTCCCCCTCCTCAGATGAGGAGGGGAAGAAGTAAAGGAAAGAACAACTCACGGGTTGAGATAAGGATGATTTAATTAAAGAGAAAATATATATATATATATATGTTATTTAGGAAATATTATTATTAATTAAACAATTCAACTAAGGGGAAAAAATGGAAAGGAGAAGAAGGAGGAGGGAAAGGGAATAACTAAACAAAACAAGGAAAGGCTATGTGTAAGTGCAGAGGAAAGAAATTACTCTCTACTTCCCACAAATGAGCGATGCTTGACCACATCCTTGAAGCAGGGCCTCAACGCACGTAGCTGGTGTTCGGGAGGAGGACAGATGTTTTCACAACGAGAGCCCACCCCTCCCCTCTTCTTCCTTTTTCCACCTTTTATTGCTGAGTGTGACATCATATGGTATGGAATATCCCTTTGGTTGGTTTAGGTCTGCTGCCCTGATGATATTTCTTTCTCACTTTTTTGCCCACCCCCTAGGAGGGTTAGAGAGAGTTTGTATTCTTGTGGTTTCAATGTGCCAGGCCATCAGATCCACACAGTCCAATAAATCCGGTTATCCCTCTCCTCTACCTGGCCAGAGGCAGGGCCCCTCTAGTCCTGGTTAGAGCGTCTGCCACTTAATTCTTGCAAATGAGAAGCAGAGGTCTCTTCATCAGGGTCAAGAATAACATCAGCTCTTCTACTGCCTCTGGAGAACTGCCCAATAGAAACTGGAGCCGTGTTTTTCTTAGGGGCCCCTCTTCTTGCTACTGTATTTCCTTTCAATTCACGTACCCGAGCAGCTAGGGTTGAAGTAGGTACACCATCCCATTTCCTCATATCT
>NW_023307961.1:0-3305 GCF_011077185.1 Oxyura jamaicensis
GCTGCAATTGATGCTACTATGAACCGACTGACAGACCCTGCAGCCGCTCCAGTTCCTGCTCCTGCAGCCGCTCCAGTTCCTGCTCCTGCAGCCGCTCCAGTTCCAGCCCCTGCAGCCGTTCCAGCCCCTGCAGCCGTTCCAGCCCCTGGAGCCGTTCCAGCTCCAGATCCTGCAGCCACTCCAGCTCCTGTGGCTGGGCCACAGAGATGAGCCCTAGCAGTGAAAGTTGCCCCTGTAGACAAGGTGAAAAAGTGGTATAGAGACTCAGGTCATTTAGAACGCAGAGAGTCTTCTGCTAGGTGTAGGTATGGAGAAGACGAGGTCGGGCCATCAGAGGTGCAGGAGGATGAAGATGGGGATGTTGAAAAATCAACAGTAGTTACCCGAAACCTATACCAGCGTGAGCTACGAGATGTGAAAAGATTTTGGTCGCTGCATAGGTGAGCATCTTGTCACCTGGCTGCTCCGGTGCTGGGATACCGGAGCCAATTGTGTGGAATTAGAGGGCAAGGAAGCCAGGCGGCTGGGTTCCCTTGCTAGAGATTCAGGCATTGAAAAAGCAATTGGAGATGGAGCATGATCTCACAGCCTCTGGAGGTGTCTCCTGTACGCTGTAAGGGAAAGGTATCCCTACAAGGAAGAACTTGTATGTCTGCCAGGCAAGTGGACCACTATGGAGAAGGGAATCCAGTACCTGAGGGAATTAGCCGTACGGGAGGTGATTTATGAGGACCAAGACAATGGACAAGTACCCACAGATCCAGATGAAGTCAGGTGTACATGACCCATGTGGCGGAAGTTTGTACGGAGTGCACCATCATCTTATGCCAGCTCATTGGCAATAACGGCCTGGAAAGGGGATGAGACACCCACAGTGGGTGATGTGGCTAAACAACTCCGGCAGTACGAAGAAAGCCTCTCCTCTTCCCTACAGGCCTGCGTCTCGGCTGTGGAGAAACTTTCTGAAAGTGTCCATCAACTAAAAGAGAATACTTTGGAGAAACTTTCTGAAAAGGTCCACCACCTTGAAGAGAGATTATTTTCCTCCCCTCCTGTACAAACCAGTGTCTCTGCTATTAGGTGTAAGCGCTCATCTGTGCAAGGAAGACGAGATGGTGGATACACACCTCGTGCCATCGTGTGGTTTTACTGACGTGACCATGGAGAGGACATGAGAAAATGGGATGGAAAATTCTACCTCAACCCTAGAGGCACGGGTACGTGAGTTGCAAAAGAAAACAATCGGGAAAAAGGGGTTCTCTGAAAAGTTTGCTGCTCCAACCTCCAGCAGGCAGTCCTTTAAACACAGGAATGAAGATTCTGACCAGGATTAGAGGGTGCTGTGGTTTAACCCGGCTGGCAGCTAAACACCACACAGCCGTTCGCTCACCCTCCCCCCTCCCTCTCTGGGATGGGGGAGAGAAACGAGAAAAAAAAAAACTGAAATCTATGGGTTGAGATAAGGACAGTTTATTAGGACAGGAAAATAAAATAATAATAATAATATGTACAAAACAAGTGATGCACAATACAATTGCTCACCACCCGCTGACCGATGCTCAGTCTATCCCCAAGCAGCCGGCCCCCCATCCCGGCTAGCCACCCCTATATATTGTTTAGCATGACGTCAGATGGTATGGAATACCCCTTTGGCCAGTTTGGGTCAGCTGTCCTGGGTCTGTCCCCTCCCAGCTCTTGCTGCACCCCCAGCCTGCCCGCTGGCAGGACAGAGAGAGGAGCTGAAAAGTCCTTGGCTTAGTGTAAGCACTGCTCTGCAACAAGTAAAACATCAGTGTGTTATCAACATTAGTCTCATCCTAAATCCAAAACATAACACTCTACCAGCTACTGGGAGGAAAATTAACTCTCTCCTAGCTAAAACCAAGACAGAGGGGTCCTGCCTCCAGCCAGGGGGAGGAAAGGGACAATCGAGTTTATTGGACTGTGTGGATTCGATGGCCTGGCACATGAGACGCACAGAAGTATAAGGCTTTAGTAGACACCGGTGCACAATGTACTCTAATGCCATCAAGCTATAAAGGGCTAGAGCCCATCAGTATTTATGGAGTGACAGGGGGATCCCAGCAATTAACTGTATTGGAGGCTGAAGTGAGTCTAACTGGGAATGAGTGGCAAAAGCACCGTATTGTGACTGGCCCAGATGCTCCGTGCATCCTTGGCATAGATTATCTTAGAAGATGATATTTCAAGGACCCAAAAGGGTTCCGGTGGGCTTTTGGCATAGCTGCCTTAGAGACAGAGGGCATTGAACAATTGTCTACCTTGCCCGGTCTCTCAGAGGACCCTTTTGTTGTGGGGTTGCTGAGGGTCGAAGAACAACAAGTGCCAATTGCTACTACAACTGTGCACCGGCGGCAATATCGCACCGACCGAGACTCCCTGATTCCCATCCATGAGCTAATTCGTCAACTGGAGAGCCAAGGAGTGATTAGCAAGACTCATTCACCTTTTAATAGTCCCATCTGGCCAGTGCGAAAGTCTAATGGTGAGTGGAGACTAACTGTGGACTATCGTGGCCTGAACGAAGTTACACCACCACTGAGTGCTGCAGTGCCGGACATGCTAGAACTTCAGTACGAACTGGAATCAAAGGCAGCCAAGTGGTACGCCACAATTGATATCGCCAATGCATTTTTTTCCATCCCTCTAGCAGCAGAGTGCAGGCCACAGTTTGCTTTCACTTGGAGGGGTGTCCAATACACTTGGAATCGGCTGCCCCAGGGGTGGAAACATTGCCCTACAATTTGCCATGGATTGATCCAGTCTGCGCTGGAGCAGGGGGAAGCTCCTGAACACCTGCAGTACATTGATGACATCATTGTGTGGGGTGACACAGCAGAGGAAGTTTTTGAGAAAGGGAAGAAAATAATCCAAATCCTTCTGAAGGCCGGTTTTGCCATTAATTAAAATAAAGTCAAAGGACCTGAACGAGAGATCCAGTTTTTAGGAATAAAATGGCAAGATGGACGTCGTCAAATCCCAATGGACGTGATCAACAAAATAACAGCTATGTCTCCACCAACTAGCAAAAAGGAAACAAACTTTCCTAGGTGTCGTGGGGTTTTGGAGATTGCACATTCCAAATTACAGTCTGATTGTAAACCCGCTCTACCAAGTAACCCGTAAGAAGAATGATTTTGAATGGGGCCCTGAGCAACGACAAGCCTTTGAACAAATTAAGCAGGAAATAGTTCATGCAGTAGCCCTTGGGCCAGTCCGAACGGGACCAGATGTAAAAATGTGCTCTACACCGCAGCCGGGGAGAATGGCCCCACCTGGAGCCT
>NW_023307962.1:0-1498 GCF_011077185.1 Oxyura jamaicensis
CAGCTCTTCAAGAACTGCTCCAGATATGGGTCTAGACCATAGGGTCCATCCCTCAGGAGCGAACTGCTCCAACCTGGGTCCCCCACGGGCAGCAGCTCCTGCCAGGTCACCTGCTCCTGTGTGGTTTCCTCTCCACGGGCTACAGGTCTGGCCTGGAATCTGCTCCGGCAGGGGTCTTCCACAGGCCGCAGTCTCTGTCGGTGCAGGTCCACCTGCTCCACCGTGGTCTCCTCCACGGGCTGCAGCGTGGAACCCTGCTCCACCGTAGTACTCCATGGACTGCAGGGGGACACCCTGCTTCACCATGGTCCTCACCACAGGCCACAGGGGACTTCTGCTCTGGCGCCTGGAGCACCTCTACCCCTCCTTCTTCACTGACCTTGGCGCTTGCAAGGCTATCCCTTACTCCTCTCACTCTCCCAGCTGCTGTGTGGCGCAGCATTTTTTTTCCCTGTCTTAAATATGCTCTCACAGAGGTGCAAAGCAACATCACTTATTGGCCTGGCTCTGGTCAGCAGGGGGGCCCTTACCTAACATGGGGCAGCTTCTAGATCCTTCTCACAGAAGCCACCCCTATGGCCCCTGCTACCAAAACCTTGCCATGTAAACCCACTACAACAGGGTACCACACGCCTTCACCGAGGATTAGGACAGAGGTGGGGTTTACTGCCAAGCACCTCACTTCACCATGCTTGGGGTACCGTACACCTAAGGGCCCAAACCCCTGAGACTCTCTTTCACTTGTCTCTCTTTTGCTTCGTCTGTCTCTGGCTGAGGGGACTTCGTTCATCCCTTTGCGGGACTACAGAATTTTGTGGATCGGGACTCCACACTCGCTTCGCACTAAAGTGCGTCTCATTCACACTCCACACAAGTCTCCCCGAACCCAACCCGAGGCAAGATACAGTAAAGTTTCCCTTACCTCGGTCCGTGCTTCCCAGTCCGGGTTATCAGCAGTAATCCCTGTGTCTGTATCGTGTCTGTGCTGTGTCTGTGGTATGTCAGTGCTGGCCTCTCTTCTCCCCAGTGCTTCGCAGAGCCTGGAATGTATGAGCCTGTTCTGTCCCCTGTGCTGTGGGGTCCCTCCTACATGTGATAAATGACTGAGTCCCAAATAGGATTCTAACTAAAGTTTGTAATTTATTAAGCAAATAGAGGCAAGCAAACAGCGCTGGGTGCGCCGGGAGTCTCAAAGGTCCTAATGAAACAAGCAAGCAATTAGTAAATATAAAAGGATGATTAGCTAGCTAGGCAATAGGATGAATCATTACCTAGGTATTAAGAATAGGATAGATTAGTTACTCAATATTATCTGTTAGTCAAAGAAGTAGTCTGAGTCTGTAAGATATACTATCTGGAAACAAGAGGAGAAGAATAGGTGAAAACTAAGTAACAAAAACTTGCCAGACATCCTGTCTCGGGCAGGAAACAGATGGACAACAAAGACACAAATTAGCTCAGACTGATAAGGACATTGCAAACTTGCAAGATCACTACA
>NW_023307963.1:0-1061 GCF_011077185.1 Oxyura jamaicensis
TATGGGCTGCTGCAGGGAAAGTTAACATCCCAGCCAGACCCAGTACATTGAGGAATCAGTTTCTGTGGATGATTACTTTGACACTCAGAGAGAAAAAGCTAGAATTAAGTTGAATCTCCATTATCATAAAATATGTATGCTAAAAGTCTGTAATATATTATTCTGTTGCTAGACAAATGAAGTACTGTGATCTGATGGCCACAGTGTGATTTTGACCTGTCTCATTGCTTTGTGAATATCAGATATGAAAATTTACTTTCTATGATTTGAATCTAAATTTTGTAAGAGTTTGGAATTAAATGTTTGTTTTGAATGTATGTTTTAATATTTGTAAACATTTCTCTGATCTTTTGGACAAAAAGGGCAAAAAGACAAGTTTTTGTGTCTTTATCACAACATGGATTCTTTTAGGTAGAATTAGTTCTTCAGGTTCTGAAACACCAAAATAGTTGTGAAAGAAGCTATCTATTTTTAAACATTAAGTTTAATGAATGAATATAAGCTTTTTTAGCTAGCTTCTATGTGAAATATGTTTATTTGATTCGTGTCAGTATGGAGCAATGCTAGGGCCGCATGATGAAATATAAACTCCTATTTAAGAAAAACAGAGTGATTAGTGTACATAGTTCTTGTATCATGCAAAGGAACGATCCAGCAGTTTGTGTAAATAGAGGGTTTGAAGGGCGAACATTGAGACTCTAGTCTGGGAGATAAGAGGACCAAGGAGTTTTTTTAGGAAACTGCTGACTTTTGCATGGGATGCTGCGCAAGCCTCTGATAACCAGCAAACAAGCCTCTGATAATCCACCAAATAAGGAGAAAGGGGGAGTTGAAGGACGACCAAAGGACAAAGCCTGGGAGGAAGACTATGAGCCTACGAGCCCCAGAAAGACCACCAGAGACTGATATGCATGCGTCCGGAGAGGGTTTGGATTCTTGGAACTAATTATAATAACCCTGCCTTTTCTATGAATAGTGATGAATATGTATTAGTCTAGGAGCATAAAAATCAGACACCTGATGTAACAGGTGTGCGTCCTGGTAGAGCAGAGACTCCCGGT
>NW_023307964.1:0-1259 GCF_011077185.1 Oxyura jamaicensis
TAGAATGGCTTGGGTTGGAAGGGACCTTAAAGATCGTCTCACTGAACTCCCCCCCGATTCCACCCACTAGATCAGGTTGGCCAAGGCCCCATGCAGCCTGGCCTTGAACACGTCCAGGGAAGGGGCATCAACAACTTCTCTGGGCAACCTGTTCCAGTACCTCACTACCCTGACAGTGAAGATTTTCCTCCCAATGTCTAGTAGAAATCTCCCCTCTTTTGGTTTAAGATCTTTCCAACATCCTCATGCCATGATCTTCCCAAGACTCTTTCTCCATGTTTTAAAAAGACCCCTTGAAGTATTGAAAAGCTGCAAGGAGGTCTCCCTGGGGCTTCTCTTCTCCAGGCTGAGCACACCTAACTCTTCAGCCTGTCTTCAGAGGAGAGGTGCTCCAGCCCTCTCCTCATCTTTGGAGCCCTCCTCTGCATTTGCTGTAAGAGCTCCACATCTTTCTTGTGCTGGTGGCCCCAAACCTGGACACAGGACTCCAGGGGAGGCCTCCCAAGGGCAGAGCACAGGGGGACAATCACCTGCCTCCACCTGCTGGCAACTCTTGTGTTGATGCAGCCCAGGATGCAGTTGGCCTTCTGGGCTACAAGCTCACACTGCTTCTCATGTCAAGCTTTTCATCCAGCAGAAGCCCCAAGTCCTTCTCTGCAGGGCTGCTCTCCAGGAATTCTTCTCCCAGCCTATCCTCCTGTCTGGGATTTCCCTGGCCCAGGTGCAGCACCTTGCACTTGGACTTGTTGAACCTCCTTAGGTTCACATGGGCCCAGATTTCAAGCTTCCCCTGGACCCTTGGCATGGCATTCCTTCCTCTGTTGCATCAACCACACCACTCAGCTCCGTGTCATCTCTGACCTTGCTGGGGGTGCACTCTACCCCACTGTCCCTGTCACTGAGAAAGATATGAAGCGGAACTGGTCTCAAGATAGACCCCAGAGGGACACCACTCATCACTGAGCCCCACTTGGACATAGAGCCATTGACCATCGCTCTCTGGCGGTGACCTTCAAGCCAACTCCTTATCCACTCAACGGTCCTCCCATCAAAGGCGTATCCCTCCAATTTGGAGACCAGGAAGTCATAGAGGACCTTGTCAAAGGGCTTACAGAAGACCTTGGTGTCCTTTTCCCTCCTGACTACAACGCCACTTCCTTCTCAGGAATGGAGTTGCCAACAGAGGTGAGAAAGATACACTGCGAGCATTCCTGAATGTCATCAGAAAGCTGATCCCAATAAGACATGGGGAGGTCAGG
>NW_023307965.1:0-2677 GCF_011077185.1 Oxyura jamaicensis
GTCCTCCATGACTTCCTGGTCTCCATATTGGAGGGATACGCATGTGAAGGGGGGACCGTTGAGTGGATAAGGAGTTGGCTTGAAGGTCACACTCAAAAAGCAATGGTCAACGGCTCTATGTCCAAGTGGAGCTTGGTGATGAGTGGTGTCCCTCTGGGTCTCTCTTGAGACCGGTACTGCTTCATATCTTTCTCAGTGACAGGGACAGTGGGGTAGAGTGCATCCTCATCAAGTTCGCAGATGACACCAAGCTGAGTGGTGTAGTGGATGCAACAGAGGAAGGGATGCCATGCAAAAGGTCCAGGGGAAGCTTGAAATCTGGGCCCATGTGAACCTAAGGAGGTTCTACAAGTCCAAGTGCAAGGTGCTGCACCTGGGCGAGGGAAATCCCAGGCAGGAGGATAGGCTGGGAGAAGAATTCCTTGAGAGCAGCCCTGCAGAGAAGGACTTGGGGCTTCTGCTGGATGAAAAGCTTGACATGAGCCAGCAGTGTGAGCTTGTAGGCCAGACGGCCAACTGCATCCTTGGCTGCATCAACTGAAGAGTGGCCAGCAGGCGGAGGCAGGTGATTGTCCCCCTGTGCTCTGCCCTTGGGAGACCTCCCCTGGAGTCCTGGGTCCAGGTTTGGGGCCACCAGCACAAGAAAGATGTGGAGCTCTTACAGCAAATGCAGAGGAGGGCTCCAAAGATGAGGAGAGGGCTGGAGCTCCTCTCCTCGGAAGACAGGCTGAAAGAGTTAGGTGTGTTCAGCCTGGAGAAGAGAAGGCTTCAGGGAGACCTCCTTGCAGCTTTTCAATACTTCAAGGGGTCTTTTAAAAACATGGAGAAAGACTCTTGGGAAGATCATGGCATGAGGATGTTGGAAAGATCTTAAACTAAAAGAGGGGAGATTTCTACTAGACATTAGGAGGAAAATCTTCACTGTCAGGGTAGTGAGGTACTGGAACAGGTTGCCCAGAGAAGTTGTTGATGGCCCTTCCCTGGACGTGTTCAAGGCCAGGCTGCATGGGGCCTTGGCCAACCTGATCTAGTGGGTGGAATCGGGGGGGAGTTCAGTGAGACGATCTTTAAGGTCCCTTCCAACCCAAGCCATTCTACGATTCTATGAGACTAGGATGAAAATTAACTCAATCCTAACCAAAACCAGGACACAAATAGACTAAGGGCAAGGTATCTCTGTGTGCATATCAAAAGAGAGGAGAAGTGTTGATATTTATTTAGAAAGTGTCAGACCTGAGTATGACATAGGAACAATGGCATGGAAAAAGGGGTGGATATAGTCCGAGTTTTAGCTTGGAGAGATTTAAGTTTTCTTCCTAGTCGCTGGAATGGTGCTGTATTTTGAGTTTACCGAATCAGGGAATCACAGTGTGGTTTGGGTAGGAAAGGACCTTAAATATCATAAAATTCCAAGCCCTCTGCCATGGGCAGAGACACCTTCCACTGGACCGGGTTGCTGAAAGCGCCATCCAAGCTGGCCTTCAAAACTCCCAGTGAGGCGGGATCCACAACCTCTCTGGGCAGTCTGTTCCAGTGTCTCGCCACCCACTGAGTAAAGAACTTCTTTCTAATATCTATTCTAAACCTACCCTCTTTCCACTTAAAACTATTTCCCCTAGTCCGATCACTGCACTATTTGATGAAGAGTCCCTCCCCACCTTTCCTACAGCCCCCCTTATGCATTCAAAGGCCACTGTAAGGTCTCACCAAAGCCTTCTTTTCTCCAGGCTGAACAACCAAAAATCCCAGAGCCTGTCTTCAGAGGAGAGGTACTCCACCCCACTGATCATCCTTGTGCTTCTCCTCTGGGTTCATTCTAACAGATCCATATCCTTCTTACACACGGTCCCCAGACCTCAATGCAGTCCTCAAGGTGTGGCCTCATCAGGGCTGTGTACAGAGGTACAACCTCTTCCCTACTTCTGCTGACCACAGGATTCCTGGTCCAAGCCAGGATGCTGTTGGCCTTCGTGGCAACCTGAGCACACTGCTGGCTCATGTTCAGCCGACTATCAACCAATACACCCCAAGGCCATTTCCGCTGGGCAGTTTTCCACATGCTCTTCCCCAGCATTCCATGGGGTTGTCGTGCCCCACGTGCAGGACCTGACACATAGCCTTGATGAACTTCATGCAGTTGGCCTTGGCCCATGGGTCCAGCCTAGCCAGGACTCTCTGCACAGCCCACCTACCACTGAGCAGACCAACACTCTCTCATAACTTGGTGTCAGATGACGAACTTCCTGAGGGTGCACTCGATTCCATCATCCAGACTGATAAAGATATTGAAGGGAACTGGCCCCACAACTGAGCCCTTGGGGACACCACTAGTGGCAAGACTCCAAATGGATTGAACTCTTTGGGCCCAGCCACCCATCCCGTTGTGAACCCAAAGAAGCATACGCCCATCCAAGCCTTGAGCAGCCAGTTATTCCAGGAGAACGCTGTGGGAAATAATTCCAAAGCCTTCCTGAGGTCTAGGTAGACCACATCCACGGCCTTTCCCTTGTCATCACCTTGTCTTAGAAGGAGATCGGATTTGTCAAGCAGGACCTGGTTTCATAAACCCCTTCTGACTGGGCCTGATCACCTGGTTGTCCTGGAAATGTTGTGTGATGGTTCTCAATGTGCTCCATGAGTTTCCCTAGCACTGAGGTCAGACTGACAGGCCCGTAGT
>NW_023307966.1:0-1210 GCF_011077185.1 Oxyura jamaicensis
TGTACCCGTTCTTAAACCCATTCATCTACAGTCTTAGAAACAAGGCCATGATGCTGGCCCTGAAGGAAGTAATTGCCCGTGCAACAGCACAGCTTTTCCCCTAATCATGATGCATTTCTGAAGAGCAATTTGAGTTCTCTCCTGACATATCTTATGTAGTACCACCTTGATACATTTGTGACCTAAACATGCAGATGCCTCTGGTGGTTTATGTTCTTCCTGGATTGTGTTAGGCTGTGTGATAAGAAGTGCATCTGCACACAAAATGAAGGTCCAGACAAGTGATGGCAAGATGAGTAATTCAGTTCATGCCTGCTGTGGTTTAACCTGGCCGGCAGCTAAACACCACACAAACATTCGCTCACCCTCCCCACTCCCTCTCTGGGATGGGGGAGAAAAATGGGAAAGTGAAGCCTGTGAGTTGAGATAAAGACAGTTTATTAAGATAGGAATAATAATAATAATAATAATAATAATAATAGTAATAATGTGTGTGAAACAAGTGATGCACAATGCAATTGCTCACCACTCACTGACCAATGCCCAGCCCAACCACGAGCAGCCAGCCCCCAACCCTGGCTAGCCACCCCTATATATTGTTTAGCATGATGTCAGATGGTATGGAATACCCCTTTGGCCAGTTGAGGTCAGCTGTCCTGGGTCTGTCCCCTCCCAGCTCTTGCTGTATCCCCAGCCTGCCCGCTGGCAGGACAGAGCAAGAAGCTGAAAAGTCCTTGGCTTAGTGTAAGCACTGCTCTGCAGCAATTAAAACATCAGCATGTTATCATAGAATCATAGAATATCCTGAGTTGGAAGGGACCCTTAAGGATCATCAAGTCCAACTCTTGACACTGCACAGGTCTACCCAAAAGTTCAGACCATGTGACTAAGTGCACAGTCCAATCTCTTCTTAAATTCAGACAGGCTCGGTGCAGTGACCACTTCCCTGGGGAGCCTGCTCCAGTGTGCAACCACCCTCTCTGTGAAGAACCCCCTCCTGATGTCAAGCCTAAATTTCCCCTGCCTCAGCTTAACCCTGTTCCCGCGGGTCCTGTCACTGGTGTTTATGGAGAAAAGGTCTCCTGCCTCTCGACACGCCCTTACGAGGAAGTTGTAGACTGTGATGAGGTCTCCCCTCAGCCTCCTCTTCTCCAGGCTGAACAGGCCCAGTGACCTCAGCCGTTCTTCGTACGTCTTCCCCTCCAGGCCT
>NW_023307967.1:0-1266 GCF_011077185.1 Oxyura jamaicensis
TCTCTCCAGGGGACACAAGCATCTGCCTGGAGGACCAACACACCTCCTCACAGCACTCCAGCATCTCACTGCAGCACCAAAGCATCTCCCCTGGGAAGCCAAGCACCTCCTGAGGCACACAGACGTCTCCCCAGGTCTGCTTAGTGTCTGGCTGAGTCACCAGGTATCAACCCTGGAACAAGCAAAGTCCTCCTTTTAGAAAGCAAACCTGGCCTTGGGGCACACAAGCACCTCCCTGGATCAGCCGTGCAGAGCCTTGGAGGAGACAAAATCTCCTTGGGCACACCAGGATCTTCCCAGGGCACGCAAGCACCTCTGTAGAGCACCATGTGATTTCGATTTCAACCTTGGTTGCCCTGGGACCTGTGTGGGTGCTCCAGGAAGGTGCCTAGTGTCTAATGGAAGTGAAGAGCATGTCCAAGAAGATGTTTTGGTACTCGAGTGTGGTGCTTGCATGGCCTGGGGAGGTGCTGGAGTGCTCTGGGAGATGCCTGAGATTTCTGGAAATGCATGGCTCCCTGGGTGAGCTGCCTGTGGGATGCAGGGAGGTGTTTGAGAGCCCTGCTAAGATGCAGGAAGCTGCATGGGTGCTTGAGAGAAATGCTTGAACAGTGTGGGGAGATGTTTTGGAGCTCCTCCAAGATGACACTTCTGTTCCCCCGGGAGATGCACGCTTGCTCTAGGGAGGTGCACGGCAGCTGTGTGGAGATGCTTGGGTGTTCCAAGGATGATCCTGGGTGCCCATGGAGATGTGTGGGTGCCCCCAGGTAATCCTTTGGTTCCTCTTGGTTTGCTCAAGGAATGGATGTGTACAAAGAATGATACTTGGGTTCTGTAAATACGCTTGGAGACCCTCACTGCTTTCAGTGGATATGGGGTGAATTCTATAGACTTAACTGCATAAAATTACAACCAAGATTCCCCTTTATTTAAAAAAAAAAAGGAAAAAAAAAAGATTCTATAAATCCTGAACCTTCCATCTCGTCGTCCACCACCACCTCTACCAGCTCCTCCTCCTCCCCCACCAGCTCCCCCACCACCACCAACTCCTCCTCCTCCTCTTCCTCCACCTCCTCTTCCAACACCACCTCCACAACCTCCTCCTCTACATCCTCCTCCTCCTGCCATCCCCAACACTACTTTTCCCATTTACACCTCAACCCTTGTATAGGGAGGGGAAGACACACCCCCTGTTGATGACAAGCCAGTTACAATACAACTAACAATGGCTAGCCAGCCAATCAGGGCCAGGCAACGCATCACAGG
>NW_023307968.1:0-4895 GCF_011077185.1 Oxyura jamaicensis
TTTAAAAAGTACATTCAGGAAATGGGCAGTGAAAAAGGACTTTGCCACCCAAGGTTTTTCTTAACAATGGTGTCTTCCTGCTTTCCTTCTTGTAACAGTGATACAGTACTTAGTGCACTGAAGTCTTGGCTATCATTAGGACTTATTCAGTGATACAGAGAAACATAATACACTTTATCATTATTGACTGAAATAGCCAAAGGACAGAGGGGAGAGAAGCTGTCACACATACCATGATGATAACTTATTCTACAGCTAAGCCTTTGGACTGCCAGTTGCTCCGCACAGAGATGACCAGTTACTGCCTCAGTAGACACCCAGGAAACACCACAGAACAGGTTGGGAAAGGCACTTTACATAATGAATCACCTAGCATTACCCTTTCCTCACAAAGAGGTGCCACCCATAGTAAAACATTACAAAAGTATGAATTCTGCACTGCCACGGGTGCCAGAATCAGAGCAGGCCTTAGTGATGGTAACAAATTTAAATACAGGTCTTTGGGAGGGACCCCAGCCTCTAACAACCTGGGGTCGAGGGTATGCTTGTGTCTCCGCAGGTCACGGACCGAGATGGGTACCAGCACGGGGGTAAGGCCATGGTTGGCCTCCTCCTCACAATCGCCGCTGTCATCGGTTATTGCCAGCCCTGGGTCTCCATCCAACCATGCCACAACATCTAGGTCACCCTCACCAACATGACAGGACAAGAAGCGATGTGCCTGTCCTTGGCTAGTGCTAACGACCCGTTTACAACATGTCTGGTGGGGATCCTGGCAGATAACAAAGATTGTACTGTCTACTTGCTGCAAGCGCCCCTAGAGCCACAAGAATTAGATATCCTGGGAAGTGTAACAGCCACATCATGTGTAAGGTTCAATTACATGGGCAAAAACCAAACCACGAAACAAATCGTCAACGCCACACTTGCTCCTTATTGCAATGCATCTCTTTGGTGTAATTATACAAAACTATAATAGCATCATTCCTTGTGCCAGGAGCAGCTCTGCTCGGCTGTGGGATCGACTGTGGAACGGACGCCCCTAGGTGCACCCCGAGCATTTTCCTCGGAGGGGTCTCCACTCTCAGCCGCTCACCACAGGAGTAGACATGGACCTCCTGAAGCCGCGGACAAATTACCTTAAGTGATATTTTCTTGTGGTATGAATGAAAAGTGCAAGAGGCCTCTTTGTGTGATTGTGCTGTGTGAGTGAGAAGTAGCATCGCGGCGAAGCACCATCCCTAGTGCTTAGTGACTTGTTGATTGATGTAGATTCTAGTAGACACACTACTTTACAATCATAATTTGTATGTGATTTTCGCCCTGTTGGTTATTGTAATGTTTGCAGTGTTTGATAGAAAATATATAGAAAGCATTTGGTTGATTGTAAATAAAAAGGGGGAATTGTGGGAAAGGAATTCGCAGGTGGCTTTGCCCTGCTTCCCACGTCCTTGTATTAGAGATAATGAGGAAACAAGCTAGAGACAAGTGCATGGAGAAGCTAGACCAATTATAAGTTGTTATTGGCGCATGCTGTAGTTAGTTGCCTATATATACTCTGTGAGAACCTGCAATAAAGGAGGACAATTATACTCGCATCGAGGTTGCATCATTACTCTGGTCCGTTTCCCTTTCCAACAACAAAAATTGTTATTTTTTATTTAAAGAAAAGCAAGTGCAAAACACTTTGATTCTACCAGACTGACAACCTGTGAATTTTACCTACTTGACATGGACCAGGAACTAAAGAGTATATAGTATTTACTTAAAAACAGGGGTTTATACTTTTCCAGACTTACTTTTTCAGCTGATGTCCCAGCCCAAATCTTTCCTTAGTAGCAATCTGAAATACATCCACGGTTGGCACTATGGAAAAATGAGATTGTGTTGAACTTAAAAGAATAATCAAGAACTGATGACAATACAAGTCATTTAAGGACCCTGTTTTATTTAGACTTTATTGTCTTTACTACATGCAATGCCATTGAAGCAATGGTGAAAGCAGTCATGTCATCTGAGTCTATGAAGAACTGAATGGTCCTTTTCAGAATATCAGCCAATATCATTTGTAATCTTACAAATGAATATTTTTAAAATTTGATACCTTAGAATGTATCTCTTCCCATTAATTTTAATTATACAAATGTATCATTGTTACTAGGTTACTATCTAATAAATTTACTTATTGAAAATCTCATCTGAGAACTCTCTCTCCATCATATTTGAGAAGTTGTGGCAGTCTAGTGAAGTTCCCACTGACTGGAAGAGGGGAAACATAACCCCCATTTTCAAAAGGGGAAAAAAGGAAGACCTGGGGAACTACAGACCAGTCAGTCTCACCTCTGTGCCTGGCAAGATCGTGGAGCAGATCCTATTGGAAACTATGCTAAAGCAAATGGAAAATAAGGAGGTGAATTGTGACAGCCAACATGGCTTCACTAAGGGCAGATAATGCCTGACAAATCTGATGGCCTTCTATGACAGGATTACAGCTTTGGTGGATAGGGAAGAGCAACTGACATCATCTACTTGGACTTGTGCAAAGCATTTGACACTGTCCCCCATTATATCCTTGTCTCTAAATTAGAGAGACGTGGATGTGATGGATGGACCACTTGGTGGATAAGGAATGGGCTGGATGGTCACATTCAAAGAGTCAATGACTCAATGTCCAGGTGGAGATCAGTGATGAGTGGTGTTCCTCAGTGGTAAGTATTGGAACAGCGCTATTTGACATCTTTGTCAGTTACATGGACAGTGAAATTGAGTGCACCCTCAGCAAGTTTGCTGATGACACCAAGCTGTGTTGTGTAGTCAACACGCTGGATACCCCATCCCTGGAAGTGTTTAAGGCCAGGTTCAATGGGGCTTTGAGCAACCTGATCTAGTGGGAGGTGTCCCTGCCCATGGCAGGGAGGGTGGAACTAGATGGTCTTTAAGGTCCCTTCCAACCCAAGCTATTCTATGATTCTATGATTCTGTAAGTCAAGGTGCCACTATTCGTTACCTTTTGTCAATAATCTCCCATTTTCTAATAGCCGTGGGACAATCTGAATGAAATGTTACATGCAGTTACTGAAGTCCAAGTTGAACTTGCTGTCACTGAAACCAGTTTTATGCCTTTGTAACTGAAAACAAAATTAAGCCCTTTCCCAGAAAGATCTGATATACTTTCTTTAGTATGTAATCAACAAGGACATACCAGGTTTTCTGCAGTAAAATCTGAGAGTTTTCCTACCTAATCTGACTTTCAGAACTTTATAAAGGTGTAGTGCACCTGAGTATTTTATTTTTGAGAAGACTATTCTATTTAAGAATAAATGTATCCTAAATAAAAATAAAATTAAGTTCCTCATAAGAACCTATAAACTTAGAAGATGAACTTGGATCCAGATGTGGAGAAAACCCAAATCTAGTCAATTATTTCTCCATACTATTACAGTACCTATGACTATTAGGAAAATGAAAGTGGAACAAACTGAATTAGCTAATATCTGGGTTTTCTTTCTAAGGGATTTTTAATACAAGATCCCATCTAAGTGTCTGATGTATGAATTCCAATGGCTAAGGATTACCCTGAATTTTCCTAAAGACTTGTCCTAACATTGGTATATTCCTATTCATGTGTCAGAAAATTTAAAGGGTAAGAGGTGGAGTCTGGAAATTAGCTCCTGGTATTAGTAAAATCCTTTAATAACATTTACTATGTTAAGTGGCAGGTAGAATTCAGCACTTATTGAGTGAGTCTCAGGTCTTCAAGGCGGAACAACAATCAACACATATTACAAGCACAAATAGATGTTATACTTCGTATTACATAGGGAGGTAAGGGCTATAGTAAAATACAAAGGAATGAAAACAAAAAATCTGGGGTTGTTTCAAATATTAGTAAAAATATAAAATCAGTATTTTAAAATCTATATTATTCTGATGACTCTTATTCAGAATGTCAAAGTTTATCCTTTTGTTTCCCTTTAAAAAAAATAAGTTTAAAAATAAAATAAATCTAACCTTGCCATCCAATTTCACTTAGTTCAAGCCACTGTAGATACTTTCCCCCTAATATTCTTATTCAAATATAATTTCATCTTTTAAAGACAAACTGATGATTTTTTCAAAAGGTATAAATGACTTGATTAGGGGTAGCAATGTCTTTACAATGTCAAATTTAGGACAAATGGGGGGGGGGGGCAGGCTGTTTTCAATGAGAATCATCATACATAGTTCCAAAAATATTAAAATTTTATGTTTAAATGACAATTCTTGTCTAAGCTCTACAACCAAAGGAGACAGCCTAGTACCTCCAAAGGCTGATTCATCCTAATCTAAGAAAAATTTCTAAAGCACATGGGAGAAACATCTGACAGGTACAACAATGAGACAAGGTGTTAACTGGAAGAATGACTACGTAAAATCAGGATATTAAACAGATACAAGGTGATAAGAATATCCCCCATTGTGCTTTGGATTATATTGCACATAAGAAACATGCTTCTTTCATCAACAGAAAGCATTATAAGATAAAAATATTTAGCATAAAATTATGACTTGGTAGTCTCAAAACAACATATTTAAGGGGAAGAAGAGTACACAGAGAAAGGGTCTTGTTAACCAACAAGAAGAGAAACGTTTCTGGACCTGGTGCTCATCAATGCAGATCAACTCATTAAAGAGATTAGAGGAAGCCTGGGCTGCAGTGACCACACCCTGGTAGAGTCTGTGATCTCAAGGAATATGGGCCTGGCAAAGAGCAAAGTCAGGACCCTGAACTTGTAAAGAGCGAACTTTCAGCTGTTTAAAGACCTAGTGGATGAGATCCCCTGGAAAACTGTCCTTAGGGAAAAAGGCGCTGACAACTCTTTAAAGATGTTTTCCCTGGAGTGCAAGAACTCTCC
>NW_023307969.1:0-2514 GCF_011077185.1 Oxyura jamaicensis
ATCAAAGCAAACCAAGACATTTGGCAGCACAGTGCCTTTGCCTGTCTGGAATCTTTCTGAAGCAATTGCATCATTCTCCTCTCAGGACCTCAGCATCATCGCCTCAGCACCAAAAGACACCATGGAACTCATTAAAATGAAGAAGCTTTTAACATCTCTTGCATAGTTTTGTTCAAGACTTCAAGATTTGTACAGCTAATTGGAGAGCTCTCATGGTGTAGTTAAGGAGGAAGTTTTCAAAAACCACCTCATAAAAATCTTTTCTCATCTTAAAGGATGCACTTTTATGACTTTTGGTTTGGAGCATTATTCCCTAATTGATCTTGATCTCCCTTGGAGAGCTTTCTAGGGAGGAAAAGTAGACTCTTGAGGTCTGACACTGCAGAGACAACCTTGCTCCTCACCACCCCAGCCCTGACATTGCTCTCCTTGGCCACCTGGTGCTTGCTTCTCATTTCCTTACACCAGCCTTCACTCCAGTCTGCACAGCTGGATGTTACAGCCCCTTTGCATCAGCTCCTCCCTGCTTTCCTTAGAGACCTGGCTGCACACAGGTGCAGAAGGGATTTTCCTATTGCCAACCAAGGAACATGAAGCAAATATTTAATTATTTATTTATTTATTAAAAAAAATAAAGCTCCTCATGTTTTATGCCTCCTGTGAGGTTTACCTTCCCTCAAGAATGACTGTACAAGAAGTATTTTACACTGATAGACCGGAAATTACAAAGAATAGCGTAAGCCTTGATCCATAACCTTTGAATTCAATGGTCATGATGAGGTTCTTGAGAAGGAATAAAATAGACAGACTGCTGAGAGATGGGCAAGCTGGGCTGCTTCTACCTGAAACTGGAAGCAGCCTCTGGGTCGGGGAGAGCGGTGTGAAGGATGAAGGAGGAAGGGGAGGGCCAACCAGGAGAACCATGGGAAATGCCTAGGTCCAGACAGGCAGCTGGAAAGGGGACATTCCACAGGGACTCTTTAATCAAGACCTGTGGATGTGCCTGGAAGATGGGGGAGCACACCATGATAGACACAGCGATGACAAAGCAACGACAGGTGAACACCAGGATTTCTTCTCCTGCAATGAACATACATCCTGAACATTCACATTTCTTCCTGGTAGAAACTACACGGTGTGAGATTTTATGGAAGGGATTGAATCCTTTGAAGTGATGAGCAGTTGCTCTATTCGTTAAGTGCTAATGAAAGTACTGGGTATTGAGGCAGAGCTTTGCTGTCTGACCATAAGCAGTCAGGGGAAGCCACCAGAGACCCCGTGGTGTTTGAGGTACTTCCATGGTCTGGCATCTCTCCAAAGGTACCTGCAGGAGACCAGAACCCTTTGGGGGATTCAAAAGGAGACAGATGGAGTTCCCAGGGCACCTCCACTGCCAGCAGTGGTCTTTATCCGAGCAACTACAGTGCAGCCCAGCACACAAACCCCTTCAAGGACACACCCCTTCTCCAGTGAATTCCTGAGACTGACCCAAAGTGGAAATGGCCCTTGGGAACCCAAGATACTCTCCTTTGTTCCTAGGAGACAGCTGAACATCCATTGACCGTCCTGGGTCATCTGCAGCAAATTCAGGCTGCAAGACTCAAAAACAGGTACCTTCAAAGAGCTGGGACACAACCATCAACTTGCCCCACTTGGGGAATCCATCCCCTTCCAACTATGGGTATGAAGGTGTCAATGTGAGATGTCCCGTCAGATCAATGCACACAGGAAGGGAAAGTTATTTGAATTGTGCTGTCATGGCAGGAGGCAAAAGGCTTTGTGTTGGGCCTCAGACTAATCAAGGAGACGTAATCCAGTTCCTCCCTGAGATAAAGCAAACACTCGAAGTAGAGTTAAGGACATTTAGACGTGACCTGAAATGAAGAAGGATCTAGACCATTGGTGAAGGAACGTTTAGTGCCATCCAAAAAGCAAAGAAGCACTACAACACCTAAGGGTAACGTGTCCCACCCATGGATCTGTCATCTCATGGGGCAGGGGAGAGGGCACTGACAGCCAAGGGACACATTTGGGTGTGGAAGGTGGGGTCCAGCAGAGACAAGGAGTCAGTGCAGTGGGGTGGGGGAGGCCAGGAGAAGCAGCCCAAGCGCTGGTGCCGCTTGTGAGGACATGTTTGTGCCAGCAGCCTGAGTGGGCAGCAGCTGTGCGCAGGCGAGGGGAGGCCAGGAAGTGCATGCCAAGAGCGCTGCTGCCAGCAGAGACAAGGCCGGGGCCGAGGCCAAGGGGAGAGGCAGGCCCAGGGCAGGGGGCTGCAAGGGCCATGCTGAGCTCCCTGCCCTGTGGTGAGGGGATGAATGTCCTGGGCCCCCTTCCTGCTCTGCTCAGTCCAGCAAGGTCCCAGGAGCGGCCTCCTGTCCCCTGCAGCTCTGGGCTCCCTTCCCCAGCCCTGGCTCTGCAGCACCAAGCCCTGCTGGGAGCCCTCCCCTGCACGCTCCCACCTCTCAAAGGGAGCTCCTGGGGCAGCCCTTGATCCCTCACAGACCACCCTGGGAC
>NW_023307970.1:0-2859 GCF_011077185.1 Oxyura jamaicensis
CCTGGCCCCGTGCCCAGGAGCTGCCCTGCGGTGCCTCCCAGCCTCCTTAGAGCACCAACGCTGGCAGGGTTCAAGAAGTGTTTGGACAATGCTCTCAGAAATATAGTTTATTTTATATATATGCACATATATAAATATAATTTATAAATATATATATATATATATTTATTATATATATATGTTTTATATAGATTATATTACATTATATTATATATTTATAATTTGTATATAAATTACATATTATAATATATTATCTATTTTATATGTTATATTTTTATACATTATATATTTTATTAGATTATATGTTACTATATATTCTGTGCTATTATTATTTATTGCATCTTATATATATTATATGCTACTCTTATATTATAATATTATATGCTATTATTATATTATATTCTATGCTGTATATTATTTTTAATGTTATGTTATATTATTTATTTATATATATATATATCATGTTTTATAAATATATATATATATTATATTTTTAGTATTTTAAATTTATATCGATAATTTTTATAGTTTTTTAGATGCATATAATTTATTTTTATTCTGAAGACTGGAGTTGGACTCACTGGTCTTCAGTTCTTTCCAGCACAGGATATTTCATGATTGTGTCCAGCCCAGCTCCAGGTGATGCCATAGGATCTTCACCTGCCATGGGCCTGCTCCTGGCCTCTCAGGTATTCAGACAGGCTCTTGGCCTATCATATTTCAGCTGACAGTGACCTCGATTTCTTGGAAGATGTCAGTGTCCCTGCCCATGACAGGGGGTGGGTGTGCATGTTCAGCTATCTGTCAACCAGCACCCCCAGGTGCTTTTGTGCTGGGCAGCTTTCCAGACACTTCCCCAAGCCTATACCACTGCATGGGGCTGTTATGATCCAAGTGCAGGAGATGGCACTTAATCATTGTGGAATGTCATGTGATTGGACTCAATTCATCAATCCAGCCTTTCCAGATCCCTCTGCAAAGCTTTCCTACCCTCAAGCAGATCAACTGTCCCACCTAACTTGTCATCTGCAAATGTACAGAGGGTTCACTTGATCCTCTCATTGGGATCATAGATCTAAATATTACACAAAGCTGGAGCCAATACCAAGCCCCGGGGAATGTCACTGGTGACTGAACTGGACATCTGGACAACTGACACCAACTGGACTGAACTCCCTTCACTTGGACTCTTTGAGCATGGCTATCCAAACAGTTCTTTAACCAGCAAACTGTACACTTGGCCAAGCCATCAGCAGCCAGGTGGGTTGTCATTCTGCAGGGCTGCTGCTGCTGAGGCTGAGTGCATACTAAGAAGATGTAGCTCCTTCTTCCATGCTTTTTCTAATGGCCTGTGCTCAGTCCTTTCAAACCAAGCAGGAATGTGGTGCTGGTGCTCAACTCATGTTCCAGTTACTTGCCAGCATGTATCACTGTCATTGAGTTTGTATAGCATGGGCATTCTTCCTTTCCCTTTTATCTCTGTTTGCTTGAGTCTACAGTGTCAAAGGTAGTTCAGGAAGACTGACAGGGGATTGGCTTCAGCGGAAGCATGAGGTTGCACCTGTCATGGTGGGACTTTGGTCTGCCTACACAGTGCAGTGACTCAAGCTGTGACACAGCCAGAAGTTCCACACTTTGGGGGAATCACAAAGATAGTTACTTCCTGAAGGGAGATGCCATCCTGAGTCCTCTCCTTGCCTGTGCAGCATCTCTCCAAGGGTCACTATAAGTTTGTCCTCAGAAGAAAGGTCCCAGCCTAGAGCTGGGCTCCTCTCTACAGTTTTGACCTGGAGTCTTCTCCTGCAGGGGCTCTCCATGGACTGCAGCCTCCTTCTGGCCACATCCACCTGCTCCCACATGGAGTCTTCCATCAGTTGCCATGTGGAGATCTGCTCCAACATGGTGCACCACGGGCTGCAGGGGAACTTCTTCTCCATCTCCTGGAGCACCTCCACACCCTCTTTCTTCACTGACCTTGATTTCTGCAGGGTTGTTTCTCTCAGCTTCATGAGGCCAAACTGCTTCAGTTAGGTGACTAGACCACAGGAATGCAGGATTTGGGGATTAGGTGCTCAGGTTAGGTTTTCAGGATTAGATCTTGCCTTCCAGGGTTAGTGGTTGGGCAGAGTATTAGAGGAAGGCCTGTGTTTTCTGCCTTGGGTTCTCGTCTGTGTAGTGTAGAGACTATGCTATTTGTTGGGATTTTCTTCAGGGCTCTGTTGAGGAATCATGTTAAGGCTGGAATTCAATGCTAGGGCCGAAAGGCTGAGGAATAGGGTGAGAATTGAGCTATAGTAAGGCCTTATGGGTTTGGGACTTGGCTAACCCATGCCAGGTGAGGTTTGAGGTTACGGGTAGGAGTAGTGGATCCTCTGCAGAGAGGGAGATAGCATTTAGATGTAGGGGTAGGGCTTACGGATACTGGTTAGAAATATTATCAGGGCCTGACATGAACGTTTTCCTAGTAAGAGTTGCTGCAGCAGCAGCCTTTCCTGAATCCCTCTCACCTCTTCAAAATCTTTCCTTTCTCTTAGCCAAACCCCTCTTCGCTCCCCTAGATTTCCTACCATTATTCTCTCAGCTTTCCCCTGGACTCCCCAAATGTGTCACCCTGTTGGGGGCAGCTTTCTGATGGCCTTGATGACCTCAGAGGCTCTGCCTCCCTGCTGTTGGCCAGCCAGGTGCTGAGACAGAAGTGACCTCCAGCATCCACAGGGGTTCAAGGAGGTGTTGTGCTCAGGAGGCCTCTTTCCAGCCCACCCAGGAGCACCGGGTGCAGGGGATGCCCTGCACAATCCCTCAGGTACTCTGTCTGCCAACCAGCTCATGCTTCAGAAGGCCTCCCACATGTCCAGATGC
>NW_023307971.1:0-5837 GCF_011077185.1 Oxyura jamaicensis
CCAACCTAGAAATTCTGTGATTCTGTGATTCTGTGATTCTGTGAAAATCTAATTACTTTCAGCATATTGAGGAAAATAATAAAAAGATCTACATTCATGGACATTTGACTCCTAGAATGAATCATACCATGAGTGATGACAGGTTAGTACTACTGTTTTAAAATATTTGGATTTCATATGTCTAATCCATCTACAATATTAGTGAAATAAGACAATCTGAGATAGTATTAAACACTCCACTAGTTGCAACAATGGGAATATTTACTGAGTATACCTAAAATAGGACCACATGTAGGGAACATGAAAGATTTTCCAGAAAAAAAAAAAAAAAACTCCAGAAAGAGAATTAAAAACAAGAACTTCTTAAATTAATAGTAACAAAAGTATTTTTGGATCAAAGCCAACTACTAAATTCTGTGATCCAATTCCTAATCTTTGGACAAATCATTTTTTAAGGGACCAAGTGTCACAGTTCTACAGTTCGTGAAGAAACTAATAAAAATATTTGCTATACATCCTACTTCATGCTTCATTTTTATTTAGAATTTTATTACTCTCTACAATAATCTACTATATACTATATATCACTGTTACTAAAACTTATTTACTCATGGGCATTAGTGCAATTATCTGAAAGCAATTAAAATATTTGAAAGGGAACCCACTAAGTCTCAGCAAGTAAATAAAAGAAATGACTAAATATCTTTTAAAGCCAGTTTATAGGTAAAAAAAGGAGACACTGAAAGACTTGCTTCTAGTTACTTTGGAAATCTAGCATGTTTAGAAAGGAATTCAGATAGCCTGACTCTAAAGCTGGTGTTTTTGACTCAAGCTGACCCATATCCCCTCTAAGGTGTAAAAATTTGTGTAAAAGCTCTGTTTTTTATCTGCAATTTGTTTGGATTAAATATTTTATATGAAGTATTTGTGTCAAAGAGAAAAGGAAATCAACACTCTCAAAATCTTTAGGCTTGAGTAACTCTGAACAAGATCAAAGGGTTGAGTAAGTCAGCATGGCAATGCATGCAATCGTCTTCCAAATCCAGTAGACAATCAGCATCTGAACTTGGAAACAGCCTTTAGCCAAGGATTTTGCAATTGTTTTGTGAAGATATATGGCAAGAATTATAAATGGCTGAATATGTAATGACAGATACAAACTTGAAAAGTGATCATGTGCGTTAGGCTTATTTAGCACTATTTTTATTACAACAGCTACATTTCTTTACTCAGAAACTTATCAGAGAAATAAGACATTCACACTTTACAGCCAGGATCCACAAATATATATATGTATAATGTATCTCAGCCAACTCCTGCTGTACAAATCCCTCTGTGCAACTCTGCACTTCCTGTGGCCCAAACACTGTCTGGCTTTATTCTTAGAGGATTTTGGATTGCACAGGCACCTACATGCCCACACCTACAGGCTTCTTCACAATTTCTCATGCTTCCTCATTCAGAAAAGACTGTAATTGCTCAAGAGCCCAATTATCAACAGTGCAACACTTGTAAAAATATTTTTGGCCAAGGTGATAAAAAATGTTCTGCATTCACAGAGACATCACAGCAGCAGGAGTCAGGTCCCCTTAGTTGAATGCTTTAAAAGAAAGATCATCTCTCTACATTTGGGCTTACTGAAAGCTATTCAAATCTACTATAACTGAAAGCTCCAAAAAGTACGAGATTGCAGGAGAAAAGGGAATTGCTTCTTCACCTGACATCATCCTCAGATCCAATGTCTCCTATGAATTCACCGATAGCATGTTATCTTGAGTGTCATCATGCAGCACTTGCAGGGCAACCAGGCGATCAGGCCCAGTCAGCATGGGTTTATGAAAGGCAGGTCCTCCTTGACGAACCTGATCTCCTTCTATGACAAAGTGACACGCTTAGTGGATGAGGGAAAGGCTTGGAGGTGGTCTACCTTGACTTCAGTAAGGCATTTGACACCATTTCCCACAGCATTCTCCTGAAGAAACTGGCTGCTCTTGGCTTGGACTGGTGTACGCTTTGTTGGGTCAGAAACTGGCTAGGTAGCCAGGCCCAAAGAGTCGTGGTGAATGGAGTCAAATCCAGTTGGAGGCCGGTCACTAGTGGAGTCCCCCAGGGCTCAGTACTGGGGCCAGTTCTCTTTAATATCTTTATTGATGATCTGGATGAGGAGATCTAGTGCACCCTCAGTAAGTTTGTAGACAATGCCAAGTGCATGTGTCAATCTGCTTGAGGGTAGGAAGGCTCTGCAGGAGGATCTGGATAAGCTGAACCAATGGGCTGAGACCAACTGTATGAAGTTCAACAAGGCCAAGTGCTGGGTCCTGCACCTGGAGCGCAACAACCCCAAACAGCGCTACAGGCTGGGAGATGAGTGGTTAGAAAGCTGCCTGGCAGAGAAGGACCTGGGAGTATTGGTTGATATTTGGCTGAATATGAGTCAGCAGTGTGCTCAGGTGGCCAAGAAGGCCAATAGCATCCTGGCTTGTATAAGAAACAGTGTGGCCAGCAGGGCTAGGGAAGTAATTGTCTTCCTGTACTCGGCTCTGGTGAGGCCGCACCTCGAGTACTGTGTTCAGTTTTGCGCCCCTCGCTACAAGAAGGACATGGAGGTGCTTGAGCAAGTCCAGAGAAGGCCAACAAAGTTGGTGAGGGGTCTGGAGAACAAGTCTTACGAGGAGCAGCTGAGGGAGCTGGGATTGTTCAGTCTGGAGAAGAGGAGGCTCAGGGATGACCTTTTTGCTCTCTATAGGTACCTTATAGGAGGCTGTAGTGAGGTGGGGGTTGGTCTATTCTCCCATGTGCCTGGTAACAGGATGAGGGGAAATGGGCTAAATTTATGCCAGGGGAGTTTTAGGTTGGATATTAGAAAAAACGTCTTTACTGAAGGGGTTGTTAGGCACTGGAATAGGCTGCCCAGGACCAATAGGTCCCTGGAGGTTTAGACGTAGAGGACTTAGTGGAGGACTTGTTAGTGTTAGGTCAGAGGTTTGAGTCTGTGATCTTGGAGGTCTCTTCCAACCTAGATGATTCTGTAATTCTGTAATTCTATGTTATTTTGGGTAAAAAGCAGTTTTGTATTATTCCTATAAGAAAACAAATGTAGAAATTGCTGCATACCCTTGAAAGCCAAATGCGCCTTCCACAATACCAGTAAAATGCCTTCCTTTAAAATTAACATCAGGACTTTGATTTAACTTTCACACATGCAGATTCAGTGCAAATCAGTCAAAGTCAGTGGTCTATATATGGGGATATGAGGACATGAGGACAACAAGACCATCAGGAATAGACAAAGGATGGTACAGATGCTGTCGTACCAGGCTGAGCAGTACAGAACAACTTTCAAATATCAACCTCCATTCTAGGCAATCCAACTTTTTCTGTCACCCATACCAATGCTATATAATACCATGGCTATATATCCATGCACCCATATCCATTACCGGTGTCCTGGTAATGGGAGATGCTGGGAAGGCAGAGATACTGAACACCTTCTTTGCTTTGGTCTTTGCTTCAGAGACTCCCACCCTCTCCCCCAGGACTCCTGGACTCTGGAGGGAGAAGAAAGAGTCTGGGAAGTTGTTCGGGGTCTGGGTGGGATGTTAACTTGCCCTGCAGCAGCCCATACAGTGCTGTGCTTTGCACTTGTAGCTAGGACAGCAGTGGTATTACACCAGTGTTGTGTCTGCTGCTGAGAAGTGCTGACACAGCATCAGGACTTTCTCTAACCCTCCTAGGGGTTGGGCAAAAAAGTGAGAAAGAAACATCACCAGGGCAGCTGACCTAAACCAACCAAAGGGATATTCCATACCATATGATGTCACACTCAGCAATAAAAGGGGGAAAAAGGAAGAAGAAGGGAGGGGTGGGCTCTTGTTGTGAAAACGTCTATCCTCCTCCCAAACACCAGCTACGTGCATTGAGACCCTGCTTCAAGGACGTGATCAAGTATCGCTCATTTGTGGGAAGTAGAGAGTAATTTCTTTCCTCTGCACTTCCATATACCCTTTATTTTTTTTTTCTCCCTTTACCCCTCCCTTTTCTCCTTTCCCTTTTTTCCCTTTAGTTAAATTGTTTAATTAATAATATTTCCTTAATAACTTAACAACCTGTGAGTTGTTCTTTCCTTTACTTCTTCCCCTCCTCATCTGAGGAGGGGGAGTGAGAGAGTGGTTGTGGTGTTCAGCTGCCTAGCATGGTAAAACCACCACAGAAGTGGAGAGTTCCCCCTGGTTGATGAGGGAGTGGTTCAGGAGCATCTGAGTGGGATCACTGCACACAAATCCATGAGCCCCAGTGGGATGCATCCACGTGTGCTGAGGGAGTTAGTGGACGTGATTGCCGAACCTCTCTCTATCATCTTTGAAAGGTCTTGGAGAACAGGAGAGGTGCCTGAAGATTCGAGGATAGCCATTGTCACTCTGGTCTTCAAAAACGGCAAGAAGGAGGATCCAGGAAACTACAGGACGGTCAGTCTCACCTCTGTCCCTGGAAAGGTGTTGGAACAGCTTGTTCTGGATGCCATCTCCAAGCAATTGGAAGAGAAGAATGTAGAAGAATGTTATGAGGAGTAGTCAGCAAGGGGGAATTGTGCTTGACTAACTTAATTGCCTTCTATGATGGCATCACCAGTGGAGTAGACAGGGGAAGAGCAGTGGATGAGCAAGGCTTTTGATACTGTCTCCCATGACATCCTGCTAGCAAAGCTGAGAAAGTGTGGGATAGATGAGTGGACAGCAAGGTGGGTTGAGAACTGGCTGATTGGCCAAGCTCAGAGGGTGGTGATTGGCGGAGCAGAGTCTGGCTGGAGATCTGTGACTAGTGCTGTTCCCCAGGCGTCGGTGCTGGGTCCAGTCTTGTTCAACGTCTTCATCGACAACCTTGATGAGGGAATAGTGTCTGCCCTCAGCAAGTACGCCAACGACACAAAGCTGGGAGGAGTGGCTGACACGCCAGAAGGCTGTGCTGCCATTCAGCGAGACCTGGACCGGCTGGAGAGATGGGCAGGAAGAAACCAAATGAGATTTAATAAGAGCAAGTGTAGAGTCCTGCACCTGGGAAGGAACAACCAGAAGTATCAGTACAGGCTGGGGGACGACCTGCTGGAGAGGAGCTCTGAGGAAAAGGACCTGGGGGTCCTGGTGGACGACAAGTTGACCATGAGCCAGCAGTGTGCCCTGGTGGCCAAGTAGGCCAATGGGATCCTCGCGTACATTAAAAAGAGCGTGGCCAGCAGGTCAAGAGAGGTGATCCTTCCCCTCTGCTCAGCCCTGGTCAGGCCACACCTGAAGTACTGTGCCCGGTATAGTGGCTCCCCACTACAAAAAAGACAGGGATCTCCTGGAAAGAGTCCAGCAGAGGGCCACAAAGATGATACGAGGCCTGGAGCATCTTCCCTATGAGGAAAGGCTGAGACCTGGCTCTGTTCAGCCTTGAGAAAAGAAGACTGAGAGGTGATCTTATTAATGTTTACAAATAGCTGAAATGTGGGAGACAGAGGGATTTGGCCAACCTATTTTCAGTGGTTTGTGGGGATAGGACAAGGGGCAATGGCCACAAAATGGATCACAGGAAGTTCCACACCAACATGCGAAAGAACTTCTTCACAGTGACGGTGATGGAGCACTGGAACAGGCTGCCCAGGGAGGTTGTTGAGTCTCCTTCTCTGGAGATATTCAAGGCCCATCTGGATGCCTACCTGGGCAACCTGCTCTAGGGAACCTGTTTTGGCAGGGGGATTGGAACCGATGATCTCTTGAGGTCCCTTCCAACCCCTACAATTCTGTGATTCTGTGATCACAGAATCACAGAATTTCTAGGTTGGAAGAGACCTCAAGATC
>NW_023307972.1:0-2034 GCF_011077185.1 Oxyura jamaicensis
TGCTGCCAAATGTCTTGGTTTGCTTTGATGAAGCAGAAGGGCCAAGGGCTACCAGCAGGTAGTGGAGGGGAGATCCTGTACCCCATGTGTGGCTCAGGGCTTTTCCTGGGCATCTGTGGCATGGGGTGGGCAGTGTGATGCCATGAGAAGAAGAGTGGTATGACACCTCCGTTTGCACAGGGTGGCAAGGAGGCAAAGAGGCCCCATTGCAATGCCTACATCTCATCTCCTCATCAGCTCTAGACAAAGGGACAAAAACCTGAGGGCTGTTGTGGCCTGCCATTCTTGCCAGCACCCTCTGCCTTCTCCTCTGCAAGCTTCCCTGTGCTGTCCCACATTTTCACCTCTTTCCTGGAAGTCTGCAGACACCCATCTCTGTCCACCTCCTTGCTCTCATCCCAGCATTTCCATCATTTCACCCATGTCTCGTCAACCCTCCCCAGCTGATCCTTCAAACCCAAAGCCATGGTCTGATCACAGACACTCTTTGGGTGACCTTTGGCACCACAGCACGACCCTTAGTGGGACATTTCTTCCTTCTCATGGCCAGGGGCAACCTTCCAAGGTACATTTGGTGGCAGGTTTTTTCTCTCCTACTCTTTCCTACTACCATACAAAGTTCCGTCAGGGTGGAAACCACTCCTAAAAGAGGCATCCCAACCCATCAGGCTCCTTGTGGACAGTCAGCCAAGCAGACACAAGTCTCCTCACCAGCATCTTCCAAGCCATGGGCCTGCTGCTGGCCTTGCAGCTTCTTGGCTAGACACAGCCAAGCCTTGTGCCTCCTGCTGTCCAGTCCCGGACTCAAGCAGAAGGGGCAGGCCAACCCATACTGGGGCCTTCTTTCTGTCTGGGTCCTCGTAGGTATGGAGGCAGAGGGGATCCCACACTCAGCATGCCAACCAGGTGCCTTCTGCTGGCCTACCAGGGCCACTGGCAGATGTCAGCCCAAAAGTACAGATCCCAGGTAGGAGTCAAGGGTGACCTGTCTGCTACAGAGAGAAGTGACCTCACAGTCCCTTTCTGTGACACATTCCTGCTGCTGCCCTATCAACTCTGAGACAGAAGTGACCTCAAAGTCACTGCCACAGTCACATTCCTCCTGCTGGGGCAGGAGATCCTGAGGCAGAGCTGAGATCATCAGAGCATTCCCACCCATCTCCTCCTTGTGGCCCACACTCTCATCACATCCATGGCCCCTCACTTTCATCTCTGAATGCCATGTGGCTGCACGGCAACCTCACGGTTCCCATCTTGCTCCAAGGGAACAAGAACCTCAAGTTAACGTTTAGGACAGGGGTTGAAGGTGAGCAGGTTAATGCCCAGGAGGACAGGGTTTGGATGTTAGCTTTCATGTATGGCATTAGGGACTACTGTGAACCTTTTTGGGTTAGAGATGAAGCAAATGTGTAGTGGGAGGTTTTGGTGTTCTGCTTGGGGTGTCAGTCTGTGGTTCGAGTATGGGCAAGCTCTTAGGCTTAGGGTTTTGTTTAGGTCTGCAAGAAGACCTCAGAGCATTTTAATGCTTGTGTGAAAGGCAGGGATCGGGGTGAGCAAGAGAGGAAATGGAATGTAAAGGGGTTATGGAGTAATTTGGGCTTCAAGGGATATTGTGATCAAACATTAGAGCAATGGATTCCTGTCAGGGTGTGGAGTGGCATTTAAATTTAGGTATGAATGTTGCTGATTCAAATAAGGTAAGGGCCTCACATGACTGCTTTAAGTAAGCTTTATGGTGGGATCAACATTACCTGAACATTCTTACCTCTCCAAAATCCTTAGCTTCAGCTGACCAAACCCCTCTTCCTTCCCCCATATCTCACATCTCTCCTGGCCAGGCTTCTCCTCTCTTCCCCCATATCGGCCAGGCTTCTCCTCTCTTCCCCCATATCAGTCATCTTCTTAGGGGAAACTTTCTGATGTCTTTCATGATCTCAGAGTAGCTGTCTCACCTCTGTTGGCTCCTCTGTTCCTGAGAAAGAAGCAGCTCCTAAGCCAGCAGGAAGGTGGACACAAAGGTCTGTAGGAGCACCC
>NW_023307973.1:0-1036 GCF_011077185.1 Oxyura jamaicensis
CACAGTTGTAGTAGCAATTGGCACTTGTTGTTCTTCGACCCTCAGCAACCCCACAACGAAAGGGTCCTCTGAGAGACCGGGCAAGGTAGACAATTGTTCAATGCCCTCTGTCTCTAAGGCAGCTATGCCAAAAGCCCAGCGGAACCCTTTTGGGTCCTTAAAATATCCTCTTCTAAGATAGTCTATGCCAAGGATGCATGGAGCATCCGGGCCAGTCACAATACGGTGCTTTTGCCACTCATTCCCAGTTAGACTCAGTTCAGCTTCCAATACAGTTAATTGCTGGGATCCTCCCGTCACTCCATAAATACTGATGGGCTCTGGCCCTTTATAGCTTGATGGCATTAGAGTACATTGTGCACCGGTGTCTACTAAAGCCTTATACTTCTGTGCGTCTGATGTGCCAGGCCATCGAATCCACACAGTCCAATAAACTCGATTGTCCCTTTCCTCCCCCTGGCTGGAGGCAGGGCCCCTCTAATCCTCGTCAGAATCTTCATTCCTGTGTTTAAAGGACTGTCTGCTGGAAGTTGGAGCAGCAAACTTTTCAGAGACCCCCTTTTTCCCAATTGTTTTCTTTTGCAACTCACGTACCCGTGCCTCTAGGGTCGCGGTGGATTTTCCATCCCATTTTCTCATGTCCTCTCCATGGTCACGTAGGTAAAACCACAGGATGGCCCGAGGTGTGTATCCACCATATCGTCTTCCTTGCACGGATGAGCGCTTACCCCTAATAGCAGAGACATTGGTTTGTACAGGAGGGGAGGAAAATAAACTCTCTTTAAGTTGCTGGACCTCTTCAGAGAGTTTATCCAAAGTATTCTCTTTTAGTTGATGGACGCTTTCAGAAAGTTTCTCCACAGCCGAGACGCAGGCCTGTAGGGAAGAGGAGAGGCTTTCTTCGTACTGCCGGAGTTGTTTAGCCACATCACCCACTGTGGGTTCCTCATCCTCTTTCCAGGCCATTATTGCCAATGAGCTGGCATATGATGATGGTGCACTCCGTACAAACTTCCGCCACATGGGTCGTGTACAC
>NW_023307974.1:0-1218 GCF_011077185.1 Oxyura jamaicensis
TGATAAAATATAATTGGGAAAAAAAAAAAAAAAAAAAAAAAAAAAAACACAAGAAAGTAAGACCCACTGGCTTCACCTATCATGGGTAATATTACGAATGATTTACAGAAGAAGGCGGACAATATATTGCTCAAGAAAAACTCCCAGTCATCACTTTCCACATGGCAACCTTGATCTCCTTGTTCCTCATGCTGTAGATGAAGGGGTTCGCTACTGGAGGTACCACAAAGTACAGGAATGCCAGAACAAGATCCAGGGAAGGGGAGGAAATCGAGGGGGGCTTCAGGTGGGCAAAGATAATTGTGCTGAGAAAGAGGGAGACCACAGCCAGGTGAGGGAGACACGTGGAAAAGGCTTTGTGCCGGCCCTGCTGTGAGGGGATCCTCAGCACGGCCCTGAAGATCTGCACATAGGACAGAGCAATGAAAACAAAACACCCCAATAACAGAAAAGCAGTAGCTGTAGTAAGTTGAGATTCCCTTAGGTAGGAGTCTGAGCAGGAGAGCTTGAGGATCTGGGGAATTTCACAGAAGAATTGGTTGAGGGTATTGCCACAACAGAGAGGAAGTGAAAATGTATTGGCCGTGTGCAGGAGAGCAAGGAGAAAGCCACTGCCCCAGGCAACTGCTGCCATCTGGGCACAAGCTCTGCTGCCCAGGAGGCTCCCGTAGTGCAGGGGGTTGCAGATGGCAACGTAGCGGTCGTAGGCCATGACAGTGAGAAGGAAATACTCTGAACTGAACAAGAAGACTAAAAAGAAGACTTGTGCAGCACACCCTTGATAGGAGATGGCCCTCGTGTTCCAGAGGGCATTGGCCATGGCTTTGGGGAGAGTGGTGGAGATGCAGCCCAGGTCAAGGAGGGCGAGGTTGAGGAGGAAGAAGTACATGGGGGTGTGGAGGTGGTGGTCACAGGCTACGGCAGTGAGGATGAGGCCGTTGCCCAGGAGGGCAGCCAGGTAGATGCCCAGGAAGAGCGCAAAGTACAGAAGCTGCAGCTCCCGCGTGTCTGCGAATGCCAGCAGGAGGAACTCGGTGATGGAGCTGCTGTTACACATTTACTGCCTCTGAGCAAGGGAGCCTGTCCAAAAGAAGCAAAGACAGTGCAAAATGTAAGGACTTTTCTGACCCCAATCCATTGCATGTCTCAACAAACCCCACACAAACAACAGACTGCCTCTCTCCTTTCAGGACGATCTTTCTGCCGCTCCTTGTCCTT
>NW_023307975.1:0-1556 GCF_011077185.1 Oxyura jamaicensis
ATTCAGCCCATAGCCCCTTTCCCTTCCTTTACTCACTTG
Organism: Oxyura jamaicensis; assembly: GCF_011077185.1. Lineage (NCBI taxonomy): Eukaryota > Metazoa > Chordata > Aves > Anseriformes > Anatidae > Oxyura > Oxyura jamaicensis. Next base: position 40 of record NW_023307975.1, read on the forward strand.
CTCACCCTAATCCCTCCTCTTAACACTAGCAGTAAAATGCTCCCTCTAACCCTCAACTTCTTGGCAGACCTAAACAAAACCCTAAACCATAATGCATGCCCATACACAAAGCACAGAAGAACACCAGAACTTCCCATTACGTCTATGTTTACTCTCTAACCCAAAATGGGGAAGCCCTGGTCCCTGAACGACTAGAGGGGTCAGCTTTGCCTCAGGATCGCCTGCCCCAGCAGAAGGAATGTGACTGTGGCAGTGACTGTGAGGTCACTTCTGTCCCTGCAGTTGATAGGGCATCTACAGGATCATGTGACTGTGGAAGGGACTGTGAGGTCACTTCTGCCTGAAGTAGCTGACAGGTCACCCTTGACTCCTACCTGGGATCTGCACTTCTGGGCTGACATCAGCCAGTGGCCCTGGTAGGCCAGCAGAAGGCACCTGGTTGGCATGCTGACTGTGGGATCCCCTCTGCCTCCATACCCACGAGGACCCAGACAGAAAGAAGGCCCCAATATGGCTTGTCCTGCCCCTTCTGCTTGAGTCCGGGACTGGACAGCAGGAGGCACAAGGCTTGGCTGTGTCTAGCCAAGAAGCTGCAAGGCCAGCAGCAGGCCCATGGCTTGGAAGATGCTGGTGAGGTGACTTTTGTCTGGTTGGCTGAGAGGCCATAAGGAGCCTGATGGGTTGGGATGCCTCCTTTGGGAGTGGTTTCCACCCTGATGGAGCTTTCTTTGGTAGTAGAAAACAGTAGGAGAGAAAAAAACTGCCACCAAGTGTACCTTGGAAGGTTGGCATTGGCCATGAGAAGGAAGAAATGTCCCACTAAGGGTCATGCTGTGGTGCCAGAGGTCACCCAAAGAGTGTCTTTGATCACACCGTGGCTTTGTGTTTCAAGGATCAGCTGGTGAGGGTTGACGAGACATGGCTGAAATGATGGAAATGCTGGGATGAGAGCAAGGTGGTGGACAGAGATGGGTGTGTGCAGACTTCCAGGAAAGAGGTGAAAGTGTGGGACAGCACAGGGAAGCCTGCAGAGGAGAAGGCAGAGGGTGCTGGCAAGAATGGCAGGCCCCAACAGCCCTCAGGTTTCAGTCCCTTTCTCTAGAGCTGATGAGGAGATGAGATGTAGGCATTGCAATGGGGCCTCTTGGCCTCCTTGCCACCCTGTGCAAATGGAGGTGTCATACCACTCTTCTTCTCATGGCATCACACTGCCCACCCCATGACACAGATGCCCAGGAAAAGCCCTGAGCCACACATGGGGTACACGATCTCCCCTCCACTACCTGCTGGTAGGCTTTGGCCCTTCTGCTTCATCAAAGCAAACCAAGACATTTGGCAGCACAGTGCCTTTGCCTGTCTCTAATCATGGCCTCAATTAGCTGCACTACCAAGTCCCTGGGGTGGCTTGGTTAGTAACAGCTCTCGGTGGGGCCCATTAATACTCCAAGGCACTTCAACTTTTATTTCTGACTTGACTTTCTGAAGCAATTGCATCATTCTCCTCTCAGGACCTCAGC
>NW_023307976.1:0-3589 GCF_011077185.1 Oxyura jamaicensis
CAAACTTTGATTAAAATCCTATTTGGAATTTTAGTATTTATCTCAATTGGGGGCTCGTCCGGGATGGTCTTGGTTCCTGACTTCTGACTTGATCTAGGAGGGGCGCCCCACCACTCCTGTGGTGGCTCCTGCTCGAGTCAGCTCAGGACTAACGCCATTTCGAACCTGAATAAGGGCAAGCAAAGAATTTGATTTTTTGAATTCCCTTGCCGGCTGCAGCATTGTATTTTGCCCGTAATTCTGCGCGCGAAGATCCGGACGAAGACGACGGAGTCGTGAGTATTAAGCGTATACCATTCGGTTGGGTGGGATTCGGTTGCCTGTGTGTGTAAGAGTGTGAATGAGACAGAACCTGGTTCCGAAGCGAGTGTGGAGGTCTTCTAACCGCGGTTCCAATCTCCCACGAGGGACTTGGCCGGTGAAGGACCGAAGTGATTCCTATAGGATTCGTGGGTGGGTGATAGGTCCTAAACCCCCTGCAAGACACTCTTACTGGGTAACCAAGGGCTGTAGGAATTGCCACAGTAAAATTCCTAGATGGGTCAGGTAAAGTCGAAGACCCGAGATCAGAAAAAAGGGATAAAATTACCAGACATACCTCCAGAAAGTCCGTTGGGGACAATGATTTCAAATTGGGATGAAAGGGGCCCCAGAAAAGGAAAAAGTAAAGTAAAAATGATTCAGCATTGTATGGTAGAATGGCCTAAGAAACCTCTAAGACCAAATGTATTCTGGCCTGTTTTTGGATCCTTTGAAGACTGGATTTGTCAGGCCTTAAATATACATGTTAATTCAAAGAAACCTTTTAGTCAGGAGGAAAGTGATTATGCAGAGTTATGGATTAGGGCTTCACGCCCCTTTCCAGCCTCGATATTTACACTGAGAACAGATGAGAAGTCCGAGGAAGACAAAGAAAAAGAAGAAAAACGTGAAAAAGAAAAAGAGGATGAATGGGAGCCGTTAGATAACTTACCACCCCCACTACCTCCATATCTTAACAATCCACCCCGGCGGCTCCGGCGGCTGCTCCCCCTCCGGTTGCCGTAGGATCCTCATTAGTACCACCGTTGCCCCAGCCTCCGGTGGCCGTAGAATCTTCATTAGTACCACCGTTGCCCCTGCCTCCACCACCACCAACACTGGAATTAGATCGACCCCCAGCGGCCTGTACGAGAAGTAAAACTGCTGCATATGAGGGAGCTTCTTTATATCCCTTACGAGAAGTACCCCTTGGAGGCAATCAGGGGGGCATCGGGTTTGTGGCAGTGCCATTAAATACCACAGATGTAAGAAACTTTAAGAGAGAAATGGGGATTTTATTAGACGACCCTCTCTCAGTAGCTGAAAAACTAGACCAATTCCTAGGTCCTAATACTTATACCTGGGAAGAACTACAGTCCATTTTAGGGATCTTATTTACGGCCGAAGAAAGGGGAATGATCAGGCAAGCAGGAATGAGGATTTGGGAAAGACAGAATCAGGCAGGACTCCCGGGAGACCAAAAATGGCCAAATGTGGATCCCCACTGGGATCATCAACAACCACAAGGAAGGCAGAACATGAAGGATTTGAGAACATTAATCATACAGGGAATAAGGGAAGCGGTTCCCCAAGGAAAGAATATTCATAAAGCATTTAATGAACAACAGGGGAAAGATGAATCTCCAACAGAATGGTTGGAGAGATTAAAAAAAAGTTTACAAATGTATTCTGGAATAGATCCAAATACAGTGGCCGGAACCGCACTTCTTAAAACACAATTTGTAGCTAAATCATGGGGAGACATAAGAAGGAAGTTAGAAAAACTGGAAAACTGGCCAGAAAGAGGATTAGAAGAATTACTTAGGGAAGCCCAGAAAGTGTATGTCCGGAGAGATGAGGAGAAACAAAAAGTAAAAGCCAAGATCTTTGTAGCAGCTGTAAGAGAAAGTCAGAGAGATAAGACCTTGTCCAGAGAAAGAAGGGAGAAAGGAGTAGACAAAACACACAGAGGACAGGCTTATCAAGAGAAAAGCACAATTCCTGTCTGTTACTACTGTAACAAGAAAGGGCATATTCAGAAGAACTGTCGTAAGCGGGAACAAGATGAGAAAATATTCAAAGAAGAATAGGGGTGTCAGGGGCTATATTTTCTGGGGACTTTAACATCAACAGAGCCCTTGATAAAACTATTAATTGGTCCCCATAAAGAGGAAGTTTCATTCTTAGTGGACACAGGGGCTGAAAAATCCACTATCCAACAACTTCCAAGAGGAGTAGAAAAAGGGAAAAGTTATGTATCAGTAGTAGGGGCAAAAGGAGAGCCTTTTAAAGTACCTGTCTTAAAAGATATAGAAGTAGAAACAGAAGGGAAAATTTGTTTTAATGATTTACTGTTGCTCCCTGAAGCAGAGCACAATTTATTAGGAAGGGACTTGATTTTAAAATTAAACCTGAGCATTCATAGTCAAGGAGACAAATTGCAGATTAAATTGTACACTTTAACACAAGAAGATGAGGAATCTATTAACCCTTCAGTATGGTATAAAGAAGGGGAAATTGGAAAAATAGAAATGACCCCTATAAGTGTTCAAATAATAGATCCACATCGTCCAATCAGAATCAAACAATACCCTATACCAATGGAGGGTCGAAAAGGATTAAAACCTGTAGTAGACAGACTCCTGGAGGGAGGAACTTTAGAACCATGTATGTCGCCTCATAATACACCCATCCTCCCGGTAAAAAAATCAGATGGGTCCTACAGGATGGTACAAGACCTGAGAGCTGTCAATCAGAGAACAATTACTAAATTTCCTGTGGTGGCAAATCCCTATACTTTACTGAGTAATGTATCTCCCAGACATATGTGGTATAGTGTCATAGATTTGAAAGATGCTTTTTGGTCCTGCCCTCTAGATGAGGGATCCAGAGATTATTTTGCCTTTGAATGGGAGGATCCCGAAACAGGACGAAAACAACAATTAAGATGGACTGTGCTGCCACAGGGATTTACAGAATCACCAAATCTATTTGGACAAGCTTTAGAGAAGATCTTACAAGATTTCACATTACCCAAGGAAGTAAAATTATTGCAATATGTGGATGATCTATTAGTGGCAGGAGAAACTGAGGAAGAAACTCGAGAAGCCACTATTAAATTATTAAACTTCCTAGGAGAAAAGGGATTAAAAGTATCCCGATCAAAATTGCAATTTGTGGAGCAGGAAGTGAAATACTTAGGGCATTGGCTGAGTGGAGGGAAAAAGAAGTTAGATCCTAACAGGGTATCTGGTATTCTATCTTTAAGACCCCCACAAACTAAAAAAGAAATTCGGCAAATACTAGGGTTATTAGGATATTGTAGACCATGGCTTGAGAATTATAGTGAAAAAGTCAAGTTTTTATATGAAAAATTAACTAATGACCGGCTTAAGTGGTTTACAGAGGATGATCAAAAATTCGAGGAAATTAAATTGGCATTAATACAAGCACCTGTATTAAGCCTTCCAGATCTGGAAAAACCTTTCTATCTTTTTGTGAATACATCAAATCAGACAGCCTATGGAGTTCTTACTCAAGATTGGGCAGGAATTAAGAAACCTGTAGG
>NW_023307977.1:0-5973 GCF_011077185.1 Oxyura jamaicensis
CTAGCATTGTTCCATACTGACACGAATCAAATAAACACATTTCACAGAGGTGAGGGTGGTGGCACATGTGACTCTGGAGCTGCTAATGCTGTAAACATGTGCTCCTGTACTGCAGCTGGATGGCAGTCACAGTTCTGCTGTCCTGCCTGCTCGTGGGGAACCTGCAGGGTCTGGGCTGGGGACAAGCCCTGTCCCCGTTAACGTTTGGGCTGCCAGGTCCACCAAGCTGCAAGGCCACAGCGCCAATGCCCAAGCGGGAGCAGCTGTTGCAGAAACCAGTGTGGGAGCCCAGTGTGTGGTGCTGTGTGATGCCCTCCCCTTCTTTCAGGACCAGCTCTGATCCTGGTGGCAGCTCTGAAATTAACTGCACGCTTCTGGAAAGCTCTGCTAGCGAGCAGCCAGCTTGCCACCCCTTCCCTGCAGCCCTGCTCTGGATGTCCCTGCGCTGCTCGCGTTTTCCTGCCTCTGTGACTGCTCTTGGCAGCATCTGCAGTGGGCAGGACACCGACAGGTATGCATAGCGCTTGGCTGGCAGGTGGGGAAGCAGACAAAGGATTTTGGGGGCAGTGAGAACAGTGGGGTGTCCCTTCCCTTCCACCCTCCCACCATGCGTTCAGCAGCTGTGCTCCCCTCCCTGCAGCACAGCATCCCTTCCCACTGAGCCACAGGCATGGAAATACCTGTTCTGCACCCATGGGCATTTTTGGCTGGTCCTCCCTGGCAGCATGGCTGTGCCGCAGCCTGCAGCCACTCCGTGCTGATGGCTTTGTTCTCTCTTACACCGCCCCCCTGCCGTCTTTTGTGCTGTGGGAAGGGGCCAGCAGCGGGGGATTTTAATGCCAAGGTCACTGACCCATCTCCATCTGACTGCCTCCACTCACCCAGGACTTGCGGGGACAGGGTTAATCCTGCACCTGGATAAGTGTTCTGGGGGATATCAGCCAGCTGTCTGCTGGAGGTTTGGGGAGGGTTGGAGCATGTGCCATCTCAGGCAGTGGGATGGTAGCCTGGCCAAGCGTATCTGTTTAATTGAACCATAAATCCTGCAGCATACCAATAGTGCAGGACTTTATTAAAACCCCAGGGTGCTGGTTGCCTGCCCTCCCTGCTTTTTGAGTGCCGGCGGAGCATGCAGCATCTTTCTAGGAATCAGCTCCTTCCTGACTGCACTCAGCTGAAGGAGGATGTTTATGTGGCTTTTTTGAAAACAAATTTGCGTTACATGGGGTGAGAGATTGATTTATCAAGTGGCAACAGCCACTTCAGATTGAAGCTTCTGTTTCTGTGCTTTTGGTTTTTATTTTTATTATTTTGTTTACAGAGATGAGGTCTGTGCGGTTAGACTGGCCATCACTTGTTATTCCTCTGGAAACTTTTTAACCCAGGGATTAATTTCAGCCAGATCGGACGGAGGAGCACAGATTTCACAGATAAGATCTTCCATGCTTTAAGGAAAAGGGTGGAAGAGGGAAATCCAAATTTCTTCCTGACCACAAAGAGAGGCTGCAGCAGTTGTGAGCTCAAATACTGTCTGGGTGCAGGTGGGTCAGTTAACTTGCTTATACCTACCAGGGATTTGGGGTTTGTATTGCTGCAACCAACCCAAATATGTGCTGCTTCTTGCAGGGATGAGGGCTAGAAGGTCCCAGAGGGAGCTCGGGGTCTGGGGTGGCGGGGGAGAGGGAATAGTCTGGGTGTGCATGTTGCAGGCACAGTGGGGAGCGTGGGGGATGTGGGTCACGAATCAGTATGAAACTGGGCCCTGTTATAGGACTGCCTGCGGATGTTTGTTTTTCTTGGGTGTCCCAAAACTCTGGAGCTGAGCTGGGGCCAGGTGGAATGTTGGCTTTCAGGAGTGCCTTAGGCAGTACCCTTGCAAGCATTTTGTTAAGCAAATAATACAAATCAAACAAAAGGAAGAAGGAGCTGGCTGTGGGGGTGCTGCCAGGGATGGTGATCACGCATTGCAGGAGCAGCCGTGCTGGGGCTTGGTTTATTGAAGGCTTTGTAAGCCCCGTTACCCCACAGGTTATTCTTTGCTTTGAGCCTCACATTTGCCTGGACCCCTCTGTCCTGGTGCCAGTCTCTCCTCCTGGCCATCTCAGGCTGACTCCCAGCTCAGCATTTTATGTGGAGTATGAAGAAGGGGCTAGAGCCGTCAGCTGGCAGTGGGGATCTTCCATGCTGTGTAGGACACCTTGGTATGGCTTCTGGTGTTCTGGGAGTACTTTGGGGGCACCAAAACTAACAATAACAAGAAAATCCACTCCAAGGAGTACATAGTCCTGAGGATGGTCCCAAATCTTTGCATTCAATAGGATTTTCTTTATCTCTCTCTTTGTATCACCTGGCATCTGAGTAGGGGGTTGGGAGGTGCTGTGACTGGCGTGCAGAATAGCAGTTGCAAGTCCTTGTTGGGACTGAAGGTGCAGGAAGGCATCTGACCATGCTTCCCCATCTGTGTTTGTGGTGCTGGTGAGGAATGGGAACATCCCTGGTGTAGGGTTCAGGCTGTGCAGCTGCAGGACCCCTGGACTTGGGGTGGGGGGAGACCTGTGCAGTTAAATATGGGTACAAAGCCCTGGGAAGGGGATCAACTGGAGAGCAGCAGGAGCTGGTCCTGTGCCTTCAGGAGAGAAGCTCAGCTGGGAAGTGATGAAGCATCCCCATACAGCACCATGCTAGAGGGGTTTGGTTGTGCCCTGGGTTTCCTTATATTTGCCAACCTGTACTTACTGCCCGTGCTCTGACCATGCAGCCGCGCTGCTTTCTCCCAGGGCTTGGTGCTTGCACCTGGCTTGCAGCACAAAGCTGGTGGCAGGTTTATCTCCAGTCTGCTGCCTCTCTGCTGTGACATCCTGCAGTTCCAACAGGCTCCGCAGCCTTGAGCTGAGCCTTGCCATGTACCTGCTGGGACAATCAGGTGTTTTACTGCTGTTTCTAATGGTGATGGTTAATGCTTGTGGTGTGCTACTGTCTAGAAGCTCGTGGAGAGTGTTTCATGGCTGGGGAATGGACAAAGTCTGTCCCCAAAAGCATGGCTGGGCTTGCTGTGGTTTCCCATTGAGGTAGAGGTTCACACTGGCAGCATTCTGGCATCATTGAGGGCCTGTGACCTTGTTTGGATGTAGGGCTTGGAGCTGCTAATAGAAGTGATTTATGAACACCCAGTTCCTAGCAGAGCTGAGGAGGATGCTCTGTCCTGCTCATGACGACTCTTCTTCCAGCTACAACCTGAGGCTGCCTTTTTTGTCTCTCCCCTTCTGCCATCACTACTGGCACTCTTTATGGGGATTCTGTTCCTTTTTTGTCAGCTTGGAGAACTATGTTCTTTACACTTGCCTCTATTTAGGGCTTGGGGGGGGGGGAATGACTCAGCCTTTTCTCTGCTTCTGTTTGCACAGTCATCCCTCACTGGCTCCACTGAGGCTTTCCACACACACCTCACGTTACAAATGCTTCATTTTTCATTCAGCAGGAGCCTGCCTGCTTCCCCGCTGCAAGTTTGGGGGGGGAAGGTATGGCAGGGGTGGATGAGCTGCCGACAGGAGCCTCACATGTCAGGCAGGTAGCAGCACCACACTTCTCAAGGAGGACACACCACCAGCCTTGCAGCAGCTCTGGGCAGTGGCAGCTGGGGACCCATGAGCACAGATGTCTGCAGAGAGGCAGCCCCAAGTAAATCAGTTCACTTTTGGGGTCTTGTCTAGCCCCGTTGGGGAAAACTGATGCCATCTGATGGTGTGGACGCACTAGGGAGAGGAGAACAAAGGTGACTCCCGTCATGCTGCCAGTATGGTTGAAGGATGCCCTGGTCTCCTGGGCACTGACAGGAAAGGTCTGTGTGGATGATGGCTGGCTGGCGGGATGGTGACGCTCGGTCCATGGAGGACTGCTGTCAGCTTGCCTTTCATGGCAGAGCTGAGCCGACTGCTAAATACCAAGGAGGAATCATTGCTTGCTCTCTGCTGTGCTTTCAGATGCTGCTGCTCAGCAAGGGACTCACTAAATCATCTGCACTCCAAGTGATGCCAGGCATTTGGCATTCCATGCGCTCACTATATTTTTTAAGAAGTCCCTTTTTTATGCAAAAAAAAAAAAATTAAAGGGGGGGGAACCAACAAACTCAGTCTACCCAGAAGCTTTCTTTCCCCCCTCCAAAACCCAGAGAGACAAACCTAGGAAGCAGTTTTGACCTGCTTAGGAAATTCTGGCACGGTGCCCTTTATCCCTTTTGCTTTATGAGGTTGTTTGAGTAGAAATTAGCTGTTGCTAGCAGGAGGAATAATGTATATGGTTCTTGCTGGGGGTTGTTACCCCTACAACAGCAGCCCTGTGCATTTGTCCATGGTCAGCTCCCCTTGGCAGTCTCAGCTCCTGGGCTGTCTCTGGCTGGAGCGATGTCTTGTGTGTGTTGCTGGAGGTTGGGCACTGCTTATCTGGTGTTTTACAGTAATAGTTCTTCCTAACTAATCCACACTCTTGGTCTGCATGTTGTGTGTGGTGGAGTTTGATCCTGCTTTGACAATGGTAAATTTTAGTGGTGAATTTTAGGGTTTCACAGGTTTTTGGTAGAACATTGGTAGCTGCAAACACTCCTTGCATACAGCCTTACAGCTCATGTACTGTGAACAAGAACTGTTCAGGTGGTCACAAGATTTGAGCTCTTTTGTTGTGTTGCAACACCTCAGTAGGCTCCAAGAATTGTACATGCCTTTATGGGACTGGGTTGCACCAGGTGCCTGAGAAGAAAAGGAAGGTAAGGCCTTTGGACATGGAGGATGGTGGCCTCGTGTCATGGGATTGGTGTAAGCAGACATCTAACAGTTCGGTGATACTGCCTGTGTGCAGCAGGGCTAGACCCAAGTTCCTGCAGAGTGGCTGGGGCACCTCTGAGGTACCTTCAAGTGCATAGGGACCACCCAGGAGTCCTTAGATTGATCAGTCAACGCAGTCTGTTGGCAGCAAAGGTATTAATTGGAGTGCCCCACTTTGATGTGCCTGAGCTCACATGGCAGGGAGGAAATAACTGAGGACCCAGTACTCATATCTGATCTTTAGGGGGATCTCTGTTGAACCAGCCCAGTTCAGTCAGATGTTTTGGGATGAGGTGTGGTAACCTTGTAGGAGGCAGTTTTCACAGTACATGTTTCCTTGTGGAGTGGTGTGCCAGGAGGAGGAGGCTCTGCTAGCAGTGCCAGCCGTAAATACATGCAGGAGAAGGCTGGTAACAGGATGGAGGCACTTTGAAAGGAAGCTCTCTGGGCTGGTGGTCAGCATGTACGCTGGTGGATATACGTGCAATTAAACTGTTTCTAGTAAATAGGCACAAATGCTGGAAACGATGGGAGCACTAGCCCATAAAGCCTTTCTTTCCACAGGTTATAAGCCTCTGACTAAAGTTTACCACTTTTTATTTTCTTTTTTTACTTAATTTTCTCCATTTATTCACTTTATTGCAGTTCACACATCCACCATGTGCTCCCAGCTCCTCTCTTCTCGGGTTCCATGTCAGCCAGTGACCCAACTGAAAAGCTGTAGCCTTGTCCACCCTGTGCTCAAATTAACTCAGGTCACATTAGCTCTCTTCTGAGCATCTGCAACTATTCATTAAAACAGTAGGAGGGATGTCAGCTTAGAAGTGATGCATTTGATTAGCTAATTATTTTAAAAAAAAAAAAAGTCAACTTTTTTTTTTAAGAATCATCTAGGTTGGAGGAGACCTCCAAGATCACAGAGTCCAACCTCTGTCCTAACACTAACAAGTCCTCCAATAAACCATATCCCTAAGCTCTACATCTAAACGTCTTTTGAAGACCTCCAGGGATGGTGACTCCACCACTTCCCTGGGCAGCCTATTCCAGTGACTAACAACCCGTTCAGTAAAGAAGTTCTTCCTAATATCCAACCTAAACCTCCCCTGGCGCAACTTTAGCCCATTCCCCCTCGTCCTGTCACCAGGCACGTGGGAGA
>NW_023307978.1:0-7522 GCF_011077185.1 Oxyura jamaicensis
GAGAGCGGTTGTGGTGTTCAACTGCCTAGCACGGTAAAACCACCACAACGAGGTAGGTAAGCACTCCATCCATACCAATTGTCCATGCAGTCGTTTGAGCTGTTGCATAATCTAGCGGGGATGTCAGCAGTAGTCCAAACTTCCACCAGAATCCCAACTAGGCAAGTAGAGAAAGGGTTCCCCGGTGTAGATAAAGAGAGGCACATAGTGTCCTGACCTGTCTTATTCGCCAGGGTTACCCATATATTGGTCTTGGGTTGAGGTGGGACCCCAATTGCACTTGCTTGCAATTCTATGAGTGTCACAATTGTAGCTGCGATCCCCCAGCTGGTTTTGATGTCCATCCTGATGTAAGAGCTTTCTTAACTCGAGAATGGTGAATCCAGGAGGGTTGCTCTTTAATTTTGATTGCAGTAACAGTTGTCAGGAGTACCTGGAATGGTCCTACCCATCGTGGCTCTAGGGTCTTTTCTGCAAGAGACTTTATATACACATAATCCCCAGATTGTATATCATGCACTGGACTATCCAAAACCCTACTTCGAGTCCCAGCTACGTTTCTTAATTTTACTGAGTTGTTTGCCTAATGCCACCATATAAGAGGTCATGATTTCATCCCCAACCTGTGTGGACATTCCTTTCTGTATTCTATAAGGTCGTCCATACAAGATCTCAAAAGGGTTAGTTCTTCCTTTGCTCTTGGCTTAGTTAGTATGTGCAAGAGAGCCAAGGGAAGGGACAGGCCAGGTCAATCTAGTTTCTTGCCCCAACCTCACAATCTGCTGTTTAATTAAGTGGTTCATTTATTCTACTTTGCCACTTGACTGAGGGCAATATGGAGTATAAAGTTGCCAGTCTATGCCCAAATGGCAGCTGATTTCCTTTACCACTTTTGAGATAAAGTGCAGTCCTCTATCAGAAGACATGGTTGCTGGAACCCCAAAATGCAGTATTATCTCTTGTAATAATATCCTAACTACCTCCCAAGCCTTGGCTGTCCTGGTGGGGAATGCCTCTGGCCAACCTGAAAAGGTATCAGTTAATACTAATATATATTGATACCCCCCTTTTCTTGGAAGTTCTGTAAAATCAATCTGCCATTGTTGCCCAGGCCCATTGCCCTTCCCAATTTGGCCCATTTCCAGTTTGGGGGTGCTCTTGGGATTAGTCTGGAGACAAAGATCACACTGCCGAGTCACTTGTCTCACAGTGGTGTATAAATTTCTAGCTACAATGTCTCTAATCGTGTGTTTATATAGGGCCTCTGCCCCCCAATACCTCCTCCTATGTTCTTCCCTTATCAGGGGCCATGTTAAATAGGAGGGAATAATCAGTTTCCCTTGTGGGGTGTGACCCCACCCTTCTTTATTATATGATCCTTCCAAATCTGCAATAAGCTTTTGATCTTCCTTAGTGTATTCTGGCTTATATTCTAGAGAGATTTGCCCATCAGGGACCAAAGCCCCTTCTGTTACCTTTACCTTGGCTACCTGTTTTGTCTCTCTGTCCGCCAGCTCATTTCCTCTTTCCAACTCTGAGTTCACTTTCTGGTGTGCCTTAAAGTGCATAATCGCCACTTTCTCAGGGAGCTGGACTGCCTCCAATAGTTTCAAGATCTCCTCTGCATGCTTGATATTTTTTCCTTGTGAGTTCAATAATCCTCTCTCTTTCCAGATTGCTCCATGTGCATGTACAACCCCAAAAGCATATCTCGAATCGGTATAGATATTCACAACTTTGCCTCAGGCCAATTCCAAGGTGCGGGTCCGTGCTATTATTTCTGCCTTTTGTGCTGAGGTGTTTGTGGGCAAAGGTCCCAACTCTATCACTTCCCAACTGGTGGTGACGGCATACCCAGCATGCCTTTTACCGCTTAGGACATAGCTGCTTCCATCAGTGAACCAGTTTTCCGTATTCTCCATAGGGCTGTCTCTCAGGTCCGAACGACTCGAATATGATGGTTTCCAGACAGTCATGCACTGGTTCTCCCAGGTTTCCGCTGAGGAAAGAGGCTGGATTGACAATGTTAGTGACTACTATTTCCACATCATCCTGTTCTACCATTATAACCTGATATCTCAAGAACCTCTGTGGGGAAATCCAGAGTCCACCTTTTGCTTCCAATACTGCAGATACTGTATGGGACACCACAATCATTTTCTGGCTCAGGGTGAATTTTCGAGCTTCCTGGATGTTTAGCACTACAGCCGCAACCACTCTCAAACATCCAGGCCAACCTTTTGCAGTTGCATCCATCTTCATTTGAAAAGTAGGTAACTGCTTGTTGATACGGGCCGACATCTTGTGCCAATATTCCTAGGGCAATCCCCTTCTTCTCATGGGAAAAAAGGAAAAGCGGCTTACTCACATCTGGGAGTCCTAGGGCTGGGGCTGACATCAAGGCCTTTTTTAGCATCTCAAAGGCTTGTGTGGTTTCCTTATCCCATTCGAGGTGTTTCTGTTCAGTGTTTGTTAGTGCATATAGCGGTTTAAGTAACCCATAGTTATAGATCCATAGTCAGCACCACCCAGTCATTCCCAGGAATGTTCATAACTCCTTTACTCTTTGCGGTCTTGGAGTTTGGCATATTGCTTCTTTCTGGGCCTGTCCTAAAGTCATTTGTCCTGCACTGATTTCATAGCCCAGATAAATCAATTTGTGCTGCATCACTTGAGCCTTCTTTTTGGATACCCAGTATCCCTGGAACCCCCCCCAAAATTCAACAGACTCACTGTCCAAGTCACACAAGCATCCTTTGACTTGGTGGCGATCTGGATATTGTCCACATATTGTAACAGCTTCCCTTCCCCAGGTGGGGCTTCCCAGGATTCAAGATCCTTTGTGAGTTGATTACCAAATATGGTAGGGCTATTTTTGAATCCCTGTGGTAATACCGTCCAAGTGAGCTGGGTTTTACGCCCACTTTTAGGATTTTCCCATTCAAATGCAAATATGTTCTGGCTGGCTTTATGGAGAGAAAGGCAAAAGAAACATCCTTCAGGTCTAAAACAGTAAACCAGGTTAGATCAGGTGTCAATACAGTCAGCAAGGTGTATGGATTTGCCACTACCAGGTAAAGGTCTTCAGCTATTTTATTCATAGCCTGGAGGTCCTGGACCACCTAGTATGACCCATCAGATTTACCAACAGGTAAATCTGGGAGTGTTAAAATTGAACTCACATTCCCTTAGTAACCCCAGTTGTAAAAATTTTTCTATTAACGGTCGAATTCCTTCCCTATCTTCCTTCCTCAAGGGATACTATTTGATTCTTATCGGCTGTTGTCCTTCCTTAAGTTTGACCTCGACAAGTGGAGCATTTTGCTTTCCCATGTACATTGGTGGCCCATACCCCAGGATATACCTGGTTCGTAATTTCTTCGCTGATTTTTCCTTCTGTAGGAACACTTGCTAAGAATAAACTCATTATTTGGATATACTGCTGATCATTTACCTCCAGAGTAATCTCTCCTTTTTCAAATTTAATTGTTGCACTCAATTGTTCCAATAAATCTCTCCCCAATAGTGCTTTCAGGGAGTTGGGCATGTACAGAAATCTGTGGATGCCCCATTGTTTTCCCAATTTATATCTCAAAGGTTCACAAAAATATGCCTTCTCACTTTGGCCAGTTGCCCCTTTTACCATGATATAATCATTTCCCAGGGGCATCGAGGCTTGGTTTAAGACTGAATATGTTGCCCCTGTGTCAACCAAAAATTCTACATCCTCTTGCTTCTTCCCTAGCTTCATTATAACCAGTGGATCCGCTAGGGTGGATTCCCCAGGTCCCCATCAGTCTTCCTTCACATGAGACTCTGTTCTTCCTTTCTGGTTGTTTCGTCCTTTCTCCTTGCCTTTCTGTTTTTCTGGGAATTCATTTATCCAGTGGCCAAATCTTTTGCATATCACACACTGGTCCCTGCCTAATTGAAGCAGTCTTTGTCTATGTTTCCTCTCTTCATCCTCTCTAACAACCGCCACCACCCTTCTTTGTCCTCGTCTATAATCCTCTTCTCTATTACTGAACTCTCTCCATGCCTCATCTAGCAATACTTCCAGGTTTCTGCTTTCTGTGGGACGCAGCCTCTGAAGGTTGCGCCTAATATCACTTGTAGACTGTCCCAAAAACAAAGAGACTGTCCTGGTTTCAGCTAGGATAGAGTTAATTTTTCTCCTAGTAGCTGGTAGGGTGCTATGTTTTGGATTAGGATGAGAAGAGTGCTGATAACATGCTGATGTTTTAATTATTGCAGAGCAGTGCTTACACTAAGCCAAGGACTTTTCAGCTCCTTGCTCTGTCCTGCCAGCGGGCAGGCTAGGGGTTCAGCAGGAGCTGGGAGGGGACAGACCCAGGACAGCTGACCCAAACTGGCCAAACAGGTATTCCATACCATCTGACTTCATGCTGAACAATATATAGGGGTGGCTAGCTGGGGTGAGGGGCCGGCTGCTTGGGGTTGGGCTGGGCATCGGTCAACGGGTGGTGAGTAATTGCATTGTGCATCACTTGTTTTATACACATTATTAGTCGTAGTACTATTATCATTATTATTATTATTTTCCTGTCTTAATAAACTGTCTTTATCTCAACTCACAGGCTTCACTTTCCCGTTTCTCTCCCCCATCACAGAGAAGGAGGGGAGAGGGTGAGTGAACAGCTGTGTGGTGCTTAGCTGCCGGCTGGGTTAAACCACAACAGAGACTAACTGTTGTATTCATACCTCTGACCCAGGATCCAGCGGTGTGTTATGGTGCATCACATCCCTTAGTTGATCTAAGAATTCAAATGGTGACTCAGAGGGACCTTGTTTGATTGCGTATAGTGCTGACCAATTTATGGGTCTGGGAATGGCTCTCTCCATTCCTTTTGAAATCTACCCCTGATATGCCTGTAACCTCTTCATATCTGCAGATCTATTTGCATTCCATTCTGCATTCCATTCCATTCCATTCCATTCCATTCCAAACTGCAACTCCTGCAGTTTTTAAAATTAGTTGCTTCTCCGTCTCAGTCACGTAGTCTAATAATAACTGCATATCACTCCAATCAGGATTATGATGTTTTATAATAAATTGAAAATGTTTGGCTACACTTACCGGATCATTTCTGTAATCCTTAGCAACCCTTCTCCATGCTTCTAAATCGGTGGTGGAAAATGGTACCTTATTTAGCATTGTCCCGCCATCCAACCCTACCACCTCCCGGAGAGGTGCTTGTAAGACTGTTAGAGCCGACTTTTTCCTGGTACGGGAGGATACAGGGCTATCTGGGCGAGTGGAGGTTCCATCCGAGTCCCATAGGGTCCTGTGGTGGCGCCATTCCACAGTCCCTTTGCCAATCTGGATGATTTTAGAGGGTGAAAAACATATTTGCATACAACACTTCATCCCATTTTACTTCTCTCCTCAAAAACAACATTAATTGCAGGATAGTGTTATAGTCGATTGATCCATAGAGTGGCCATTTAACTCAATCCTCAAGATTATATAGTGGCCACCATTGACTGCAATACTTAATGAGAGTTCTCTTACTTTCTGTCCATTTCCCTCACGGAGAATATGGAACCGCGGATCAGAACTCCACACTCGCTTTACTGCAATGCTGCGTCTCATTCACACATCACAATCACGCAATCACACAAAGAGGCCCCTTACACTTCTGATTCATACTATAAGGATATATAATTTAGAACAATAACCAAACTTGTTTGTATCATCTCTGGATGAGTTCCTTGAGGAGTCACTCACTTCACAACAATACTTTGTCTCAAACACATACACTTACATAAATGTTTTCAACATGAGATACCCAGACATTTACAAATAAGACATACAATATTACCACTCCAGTTAATAAACCTCCAGCAGCTGCAAAATATTATCCAGGTAACTTTGTCACAACTGTGAGAGGCCCACTTACCCTTCTCCTCCTTCTTATACAGTCATTAGCAGGTCCATCCAGGCTCCCAAAACTGGGATGCAGCGGTAACCTTGGATTTGCTCAATCTACTCCCAAGATCACTAGCGGCCACCCTATCAGTCAGCAAATCCCCTTGACCACTCTATCGGTCAGTCTGTAGGATACCCTCCTCCCTTACGGGGATTATGCTATACGCCCAACGAATCTGCACAGTTTACCAGAGGCTCTGGCCAAGCGCAGGTGTCCCCTACGACTTCCTGGCCCCCTTTGTTAAACATACTGTTTGTCCGCGGCTTCAGGAGGTCCTTGTCTGCTCCCGTGGTGAGTGGCTGGGAGTGGAGGCTCCTCCGAGGAAAATACTTGGGGCGCGCCTAGGGGCATCCGCTCCACAGTCAATCCCGCAGCTGAGCAGTGTCTCCTGCCTGGTTCACCAAATTGACTTGCGGAAAACAGACTCCACAACCTGTAAGGCTGTAAAGTAGGTATGTTTATTCAGCACTGGGCAGCACAGGGGGGTAGTCCCACTAGTCCCACCACAACTTTGTTCACCCACAATAGTAGTTCATCTTGCATTTATACAGAAGGGGTTACACAGGTAAGGGATCGCCTATGCATATTCATAATCTCTCCCAAAAGGGTGGTCTTTATTACAATGAGTTCCAGGAAATCATTTCCATTGTCTCAGTCCTGTCCTGATTAGTTCACAATACCTATAGAAATCCCTTATCTTCCAGAGCCCTCCTGTCTCAGTCCTGATTAGTTTACAGTACCTATAGAAATCCCTTTAGCATCCATTTCTTACTTCATTAGGTCTTCCAATTGTTATAAATGAGGATACAACTCAATCTGAATTTAGTAATATTTATAAAAGGCAAGTGAACAGTGCTGGGTGCGCGGGAAGTCTACGCTCTACCAACACGCACACACAACCGTCGAACTTTCTAAATATATAGAACGTTGCTTTTACATACTCATAAGAAACCCGAGTACGTCTATACATATGTATGACCTATCCCCGCTTCATATTATAATTAGTATTTTCACAAACTCCTCCTTTTGGCGCCTGCCCAGTGTCTCTTGGTGGTGGTCGTTGGGGGTCATGGGGATGAAGGCTCACGATTCCACCCCCATCACTGCTAGCAACCTTTTCTTCCTGCGCAGACTCTGTGGGTTCCTGGATCTCATCCAGACCGCAGGGGTGGCTTCGACCGGCTCCGTCTTCTGCGCATGCTCTGCCCTCCACAAGGTTCCCGAAAGCAACAAAACGTGATCAATACCAACCCATGCGAGGCTGTCTTTTCCCACGTTTCGTTAACCCTTGAAACAACACTAATGTAATAAACAACGTATAAGTTTGTTAATCAAACTAGTGGGGTAGCCTGTGGGGCTGTTGCAACCCTGTATAGCTGTAAAGTTTCCAACCACAATGTCCTGTTAAGCAAGATATCCTGCTGAGCAGGCAACACCCTGCTGACTAATACTGAGTAAACACCCTGCTGACTAATGCTGAGTGTAAAATGTGTTAATTGGATTCGTGTCAGTATCACGGAATCGCAGAATAGTCTAGGTTGGAAGAGACCTCCAAGATCACCGAGTCCAAC
>NW_023307979.1:0-3166 GCF_011077185.1 Oxyura jamaicensis
TTCTAAACAATGTAACTCTGCAAAAACAACATTTCTATTCCCACAATGACAAACACTGGTGAATTCCATGGGCTGTTTGTCAGAACTATGCGTAAACCCACTACATGCCACCCCTCACCTCTCTGGAAAGCATATTTAAGAATAATCACAATATACTCTTACTTTACAATCATCACAGTCTTCACAAGCTTCACTTACATCAAAAGGAGAAAGAATTCCCCACTCCAAAATAAACATAACATCATCACTACACCGACGAGGTGGACAATTTACACACACCACACCCCTCGTCCCTTCACCACACTAATATGAAACACATTCCTTAAAATTACAACTTTCTTGAATTCTTCACAACTTTTACATTCACAAAAACATTCAATCCATGTTTTGCCCGTTGCTTCTCTCAGCTGTCATCCTTATCTCAAATTCCTTGAGCCCCACGTTGGGCGAGTAAAAACCTAAAGAAGTTATCACAGATTTGGGGTAGGAGGTTTAAGGAAACCAATCTTCCAGCAGTATTGGACAATAAATGGCACAGAAACTATAGTAATGCTAATTCGTACTGGAGCAAACAATTTGTGAATAGCATATGCCAACAGAAATGTGCCTGTACCAGCAGCCCTTTTAGATTGCAGCGATGAATCACGGAAACCAAGTTTGAAGAGAACTGCAGTCATATGCACACCACTTGACACAGCCAGGTAGAAGATTCCTAGAGATACTAATGAAAATCCAACGTGGAATGAAACCCCTACAGCACCACATTCTTTGAAAACTTTTTCAGCTGCTGGGATTTATTGCGTTTCTTGTGTTCACAGCTGAGATCTGTGGCTGCCTTTTCAGGGGATCCACCCACATCCTTGGCCGAGCTGCCGGCTGCGGCCCGCAGCGCCAGCAGAGGGGCCGGCGGGCTGAGGGGGGGGCCGGCCCGGGGGTGGAGGGTGGGGTGGTGGGGGGGCAGCAGCGGCGGCGGCGGGCGGCGGTGAGCGGGGGCCCGCGGGGCGGCGGGCCCGGGCGCAGCAGCAAGCGGAACATGGCAGCGCCCGGTGCGGGCGGGCGGGCGCTCAAAGCGGAGAAACGCAGCAGCCGGCGGCGGGGCGGGCAGACGGGCGCCCGGAGCTGACAGCGGGGCGGGCGGCGGCGCTGATAGCCGCAATTGCATCGAGCGCAGAGTGGCCGCTATGGGTTGGGATATCGTCTCTGCCTCTATTCCCAAGTCTGTCAGGTCTGCTTTCTCTGGCGGTACGCAGTCACCGCTTTTTATTTCACCTGCCTGCGTAGCCTGTGTGGCCGCTGTCTGTACCCTTTTTTCCGCTTGCCATAATCACCAGGTAGTCATTATATCTGCCGCTGCTGTATCCCCTCGCGAAGCGGCCTCCCAAGTGATAGTCCCCGCTTTTTCCCAAGTCTCTGCATCAAACACCGCTGAAATCGTCAACGGGGCACCATTCTTTTGTAAAAACTTTAACAGTAGTCTCAACTTATATGAATCGTATTTCGTCCCTCTTTTCTCTAACCGTTTGCGTAACGTTTTGACTATCGCCTCCTCCTCGGCTGATAGATTTGCCCCCATTTTTCTTCCCGCTGCTCACCTGGGGATAGGTGTGGATCCGGATGGGGAAGCTGCAGTCCAGCTGTCAGCTTGATTCGTTCAGCGGGGTTCCCTTCAGAAGCTATGCCTGCGTTGTCTGTCCGTATATATCCGTATCACGTTGGGGTCACCATTTGAAGGGAAAGAACGACACGACTCCAGGCTGGTGTGTAGCTGAGGCCTTTACTGTCTAACCCATCTACTTATATAGGCTTAGCGTATCTACATGCTTTTATCACACAACTTGGCAAAGTTTGCTCGTTAGCCGTTATTATTGTTCACAAGGCGATCACACAGCAGCCCTATCTCCTTTTTGTGTACTGATGAGCAGCAGGCCAGACTGCACCTGTTGTTTTTGACCTTCTTGTCTCCCAGTTATACCTCCTTTATCTTCAGGCTACATGACTTTCGCCTCATTCTGCATTTTCCTTTTCTCACTTCATCTCTGTGTCTAACATACTCCACATACTTACTGACCGATTTCCCACAGGACGGACCTGCTAATGACTGTATAAGAAGCAGAAGGGTAAGCGGGCCTCTCACAATTGTGACAAGGTTACCTGGGTAATGTTTGCAGCTGCTGGAGGGATACTATCTGGAGTGTTAATAATTGTATGTCTTATTCGTAAATGTCTGGGTATTTTGTGTTGAAAGTATTTGCATAAGTGTATGTGTTTGAAACAAAGTGGAGTGGGTCACTCCACGAAGAACACAGTCAGAGACAATACTTGTTTGGTTGGTTATCATTCTAAATTATATACTCTTGTGGTGTGAATGAGATGTGCTAGGGGCCTCTGTGTGATTGTGTGATTGTGCTGTGAGTGAGACGCAGCATCGCTGCCAAGTGAGTGTGGAATTCCAATACGCGGTTCTGTATTCTCCACGAGGGGAGCGGCCAGAGACGAGCGAAGCGCATGACAGACCGAAAAGAAGTGCTGTTTTATCAAGTGTTGATTGGTGGTACCCAATATATATGCCTGGCGGTGTATCTTGTGATCCTGTTTCTGTTAAATGTTTTGAGTGACAAGAAAAAAGGCGGAAGCATTATTATACAAGTTTTGGTATATTCGCTGTGGTGTTTGGTCACTTTCCCAAGTACTGGGAGGGAGGGGGCTGACTGATTATCAAAGTGGCAGAAAGGATAGAGTCACTTCTTTGCTGGTTCGGGCTTGAGCCCTGGAAATTTGGTAAGAAGGGGGAAAGCGAATTTATTTAGGCCTCAATACCTTTTTAAACCCCCATATTGATGGATACGCAGGAGTGATTCCTTGTTTTGTATGGGCTTACTAACAAAGTGCATGAGAAAAATTCGCATTCGGCTTGAAATTCGGTCCTTTTGAAATGTAAATTTTGTGGAAAAGGTGGTGTCGTTGTACTGGGTCTGGCTGGGATGTTAACTTTCCCTGCAGCAGCCCATACAGTGCTGCGCTCTGCACTTGGAGCTAGAACAGCAGTGGTATCACACCGGTGTTGTGTCTGCTGCTGAGAAGTGCTGGCACAGCATCAGGACTCTCTCTGACCCTCCTAGGGGGTGGGCAAAAAGTGAGAAAGAAACATCAGCAGGGCAGCTGACCT
>NW_023307980.1:0-1077 GCF_011077185.1 Oxyura jamaicensis
ATTTTCTTCTTTTACCATTTCCTCTAACTTTGGGATTATTTTTCCAAAGTCCTTTGTCCTTCGGTCGTCCTTCAACTCCCCCTTTCTCCTTATTTGGTGGATCTCTTTGCTGGTTATCAGAGGCTTGCGCAGCGTCCCATGCAAAAGTCTGCAGTTTCCTAAAAGAAACTCCTTGGTCCTATTATCTCCCAGACTAGAGTCTCAGTGTTCGCCCTTCAAACCCTCTATTTACACAAATTCCTGGATTGTTCCTTTGCATGATACAAGAACTATGTACACTAATCACTCTGTTTTTCTTAAATAGGAGCTTATATTTCATCATGCGGCCCTAGCATTGTTCCATACTGACACAAATCAAATAAACACATTTCACAGAATAAAATGGCAAAATGGATGTCGTCAAATCCCAATGGATGTGATCAACAAAATAACAGCCATGTCTTCACCAACTAGCAAAAAGGAAACACAAACTTTCCTAGGTGTCGTGGGGTTTTGGAGAATGCACATTCCAAATTACAGTCTGATTGTAAACCCGCTCTACCAAGTAACCCGTAAGAAGAATGATTTTGAATGGGGCCCTGAGCAATGACAAGCCTTTGAACAAATTAAGCAGGAAATATTTCATGCAGTGGCCCTTGGGCCAGTCGGAACAGGACCAGATGTAAAGAATGTGCTCTACACCGCAGCCGGGGAGAATGGCCCCACCTGGAGCCTCTGGCAGAAAGAGCCTGGGGAAACTCGAGGTCGACCCCCAGGGTTTTGGAGTCGGGGATGCAGAGGATCCGAGGCTCACTACACATCAACTGAAAAGGAGATATTGGCAGCATATGAAGGAGTTTGATCTACTTCGGAAGTGGTCGGTACTGAAGCACAGCTCCTCCTGGCACCCCAACTGCTGGATGTTCAAAGGAAGGGTCCCCTCTACACATCATGAAACTGATGCTACATGGAGCAAGTGGGTTGCACTGATTACTCAGCGGGCTCGAATACGAAACCCCATTTGCCCACGAATCTTGGAAGTGATTATGGACTGGCCAGAAGGCAAATACTTTGGGATGTCATCAGAGGAGGAGGTGG
>NW_023307981.1:0-1572 GCF_011077185.1 Oxyura jamaicensis
TGGTCAGCTGGAGTATACCGTGTTCATGGTCTTGATGCAAGATCTGGCGATCTGGGAACAGTTACTGAGGAAAGAGGCTAGGTTCATAGTATTAGTGCCGAAAATATATATATATATATATTAGTAAACTAATAGTCCATGATACACATTCCTCCTCTTCTTCAGTAGCTATCATTTGTATATTGCAACAGTGTCCCCTTTTCCCGAAGGGGTCTGTCAAAACTTCAAGATCACAGGCTAGATGTTCCCTAAATATGGTGGGGTTATTTTTGAACCCCTGTGGTAACACTGTCCAAGTAATCTGAGTTTCTCGTCCTCTATTAGGATTTTCCCATTCAAAGGCAAAGAGTTTCTGTTTTTCATTTGCCACGGGCAGGCAGAAAAAGGCATCCTTTAAATCTAGTACCATGAACCAAACTTGACTATTTTTCTAATTTTGTAATTCCAATCATTTTTCCCAAATTAAATTTCAAGCATTGCAAAAAAAAATGCCTTTTCCTGTTGGCCAGTTACTCCTATTACATTTACAGAGTAATTAACACAGAGAAAGAAGCTCCCTTAACCAACAAAAATTCAAGCCTCTCTCTTCGTTCCCTAGCTTTATTTCAACCAGTGGACCTGCTAGGGTAGATGCCCCAGGTCTCCCTTATTCCTGGCTGTTGTAAGTTTATCCTGCAGCCTAAGACAATTTCTTTCTGATATCAGGGGGCTAATTGCCCTAGAAAGAGGCTAGCCAATTACCTGTTTTCTGAAGCCACGTCCAAAATTTATTTATTTATTTATTTTTCTTCATTGCATTTCAAAAGTTGGTTCAAAAATTCCATAGGGGTTTCTTTTGGATCTTGTTGGAACAAATTCTCAATTCCCATTTTAACCAGATTTCTGTATAGCTGTTCATAATTTCCGGGGTGATTAGGGTCTCAGTTGGGGGGGGTCGGTCAGGGGAATGCAATCGTTGAAAGTTCCCTGAGCGATCCCATTGGCAATCTGAGCTCACATGTGAACTCAGGTTGTTTTAAGAGTTAACTGCTTTTCTGTTTCCATGACAACTCTTTTGGACCCATCATGGTCCCTCTGCCCCAGAGGGCTCACACCCATGATTTTGAGATCTCAGCCTCGGGTTGAGGCAGAACTATTAACATCCCTACATCCTCTTTTCCTGCTCATTCAACTTCAAACAGCTTTATCAAATACTACATGCCACACCTTTAACACCTTCAACAACCCTTTTAACACTTCCTTTATCTTTCTCCAGCCTGTACTTTTCTAATGCCAGCACCAAAGGCTCAGTCAGGGGCCAACTTAATTCCATACCTTTTCCCTCCAAGATGCTGAAACAACATAGCAGTATACAACATTTCATCCCATTTCCCTTCTCTCCTCAAAAACATTAACTGTAACAAAGTATTATAGTTTAACGTTCCATCAGAAGGCCACTTTTCTCCACATTCCAGCTTATAAAGCGGCCACCATTGATTACAATATTTTATCAATGTTTTCCTGTCCATGCTTCCACCAGCAGACCTGTAATAAATTAGTGGGGGTTTGTTCATTGTCTTTGAGGAATTTGGA
>NW_023307982.1:0-3560 GCF_011077185.1 Oxyura jamaicensis
CAACTTTAGCCCATTCCCCCTCGTCCTGTCACCAGGCACGTGGGAGAATAGACCAACCGCCACCTCGCTACAGCCTCCTTTAAGGTACCTGTATAGTGTAATAAGGTTGCCCCTGAGCCTCCTCTTCTCCAGGCTAAACAGTCCCAGCTCCCTCAGCCGCTCCTCGTAAGACTTGTTCTCCAGACCCTTCACCAGCTTCGTAGCCCTTCTCTGGACTCGCTCAAGCACCTCCATGTCCTTCTTGTAGCGAGGGGCCCAAAACTGAATGCAGTACTCGAGGTGTGGCCTCACCAGAGCCGAGTACAGGGGGACAATCACTTCCCTAGACCTGCTGGCCACACTGCTTCTGATACAAGCCAGGATGCTGCTGGCCTTCTTGGCCACCTGAGCACATTGCTGGCTCATATTCAGCCAACTACCAACCAAAACTCCCAGGTCCTTCTCTGCCAGGCAGCTTTCAAACCACACATCTCCCAGCCTGTAGCTCTGTTTGGGGTTGTTGTGCCCCAGGTGCAGGACCCGGCACTTGGCCTTGTTGAACTTCATGCAGTTGGCCTCGGCCCATCGGTCCAGCCTATCCAGATCCTCCTGCAGAGCCTTCCTACCCTCGAGCAGATCGACACACGCACCTAACTTGGTGTCGTCTGTAAACTTGCTGAGGGCGTACTCGATCCCCTCGTCCAGATCATCGATGAAGATGTTAAAGAGGACTGGCCCCAGTACCGAGCCCTGGGGGACTCCACTAGTGACCGGCCTCCAACTGGATTTGACTGCATTCACCACAATTCTTTGGGCCTGGCTATCCAGACAGTTTCTAACCCAATGAAGCATATGCCAGTCCAAGCCATGGGCAGCCAGTTTCCTGAGGAGAATGCTGTGGGGAATGGTGTCAGAAGCCTTGCTGAAGTCAAGGTAGACCACGTCCACAGCCTTTCCCTCATCCACTAAGTGTGTCACTTTGTCATAGAAGGAAATCAGGTTCATCAAGCAGGACCTGCCCTTCATAAACCCATGCTGACTGGGCCTGATTGCCTGCTTGCCCTGCAACTGCCGCATGATGACACCCAAGATAACCTGCTCCATGAGCTTCCCTGGCACTGATGTTAAACTAACAGGCCTATACTTCCCCAGGTCTACCCTTCAGCCCTTCTTGTAGTAGGCGTCACGTTTGCTAGCTGCCAGTCAAGTGGGACCTCCCCCGATAGCCAGGACTGTTGATAAATGATGGAAAGCGGCTTGGCCAGCTCCTCTGCCAGTTCTCTCAGTACCCTTGGGTGGATCCCATCCAGCCCCATCGACTTGTGTACATCCAAATCCTGTAGCAGGTCGCCAACCATTTCCTCATGGATTGTGGGGGCCACATCCTGCTCCCCATCCCCTTCCACCAGTTCAGGGTACTGGGCATCCAGAGAACAACTGGTTTTGCTGTTAAAGTCTGAGGCAAAGAAGGCGTTAAGCACCTCAGCCTTTTCCTCATCTCTGGTTACTAAGTTTCCCCCTGCATCCAGTAAAGGGTGGAGATCCTCCTTAGTCCCCCTTTTTGTGTTGATGTATTTATAAAAACATTTTTTGTTGTCTTTAACAGCAGTAGCCAGATAGAGCTCCAGAGGAGCTTTGGCCTTTCTGATTTTGTCCCTGCACAGCCTCGCAGCATCCTTGTAGTCCCCCTGAGTGTCCCGCCCTCTTTTCCAAAGATTATAAACCCTCTTTTTTCTCCTAAGCCTGAGCCACAGCTCTCTGCTCAGCCAGGCCGGTCGTCTTCTGCGCCTGGTCGTCTTTGGGCATGTGGGGACAGACCACTCCTGAGCCATTAAGATTTCTTTCTTGAAGAGCGCCCAGCCTTCCTGGGCTCCTCTGTCTTTCAGAACCGCCTCCCAAGGGACTCTGCCAACCAGTGTCCTGAACAGCTCAAAGTCAGCCCTCCGGAAGTCCAAGACAGCAGTTTTACTCATCCCCTTCCTGACTTCGCCAAGTATCGAGAACTCTCCCATTTTGTGGTCACTCTGCCCAAGACAGCCCCCGACCAGCACGTCTCCCACCAGTCCTTCTCTGTTAGTGAACAGAAGGTCTAGCGGGGCACCTCCCCTGGTAGGCTCGCCAACCAGCTGCGTCAGGAAGTTATCTTCCACGCTCTCCAGAAACCTCCTGGACTGCTTTCTCTGGGCTGTGTTGTGTTTCCAGATGTCTGGGAAGTTGAAGTCTCCCACGAGAACAAGCGCTGACAATTTTGCAACTTCTGCCAGCTGCCTGTAGGACTCCTCATCCATCTCCTCATCCTGGTTTGGCTGTCTATAACAGACCCCCATCAGGACGCTTCCCTTGTTGGCTTTCCCGCGCTGATCCTAACCCATAGCGACTCCACCTTGCTGTTCCCAGCCTCAAGTTCGACGACATCAAAACACTCTCTAATATAGAGAGCCACTCCACCACCCCTTCTGTGCTGCCTGTCCTTTCTGAAGAGCCTATAGCCAGACATTGCAGCACTCCAGTCATGAGAGTGGTCCCACCACGTTTCCGTGATGGCAACCAAGTCATAGCCTGCCTGCCGCACAGTGGCTTCCAGCTCCTCCTGCTTGTTGCCCATGCTGCATGCATTAGTGTAAATGCACTTCAGCTGGGCCTTAGCCTTCTCCCCCAGCCTTGCCACTGTTCCCCCTGGCACACCTCCAACAAGCTTTGTTTCATCCCCGCCCCCCTTCTTACCTAGTTTAAAGCCCTCTCAATGAGCCCTGCCAGCTCCTGGGCCAGGATCTTTTCCCCTTGGGGACAGTTGGGACCCATCTGCGGCCATCAGGCCAGGTGCTGAGTAGAGCTCCCCATGGTCAAAGAACCCAAAACCTCTGTGTTGGCACCAGCCTCTGAGCCACGTGTTTATCAGGTGGGCTTTTTGTGTCCTCTCTGAACCATTCCCTGCCACTGTAGGTATGGACGAAAACACCACCTGTACTCCTGCTCCGTCCACTAACCCTCCCAGCCCCCTGAAGTCCCGTTTGACAGCCTTCAGGCTTCTCTCATCAATGGTATCACTGCCAGCCTGGACTATCAGTAGCAGGTAGTAATCAGAGGGGCAAACCAGGTTGGGAAGCTTTCTGGCAACATCCCTGACCCTGGCCCCAGGGAGGCAGCAGACTTCCCTATGGGTAGGGTCAGGCCGACAGATAGGGCCCTCCGTTCCTCTGAGAAGGGAGTCGCCCACAATGATCACCCTTCTTTCCTTCTTGGTGGGAGCAGTCTTGAGGCATGGAGCAGACTTCCTCGCCCTAGGCTTCCTGGTTAACTTTCCTGCCACACCCCCATCCACTGCTCTCTCAAGCTCCAGGGCCTCAAACCTGTTGCATAAGGGCACCTGGGAAGGTGGGGCAGGTGGTGGGGGGAGTTTCCTGCAACATCGAGCAGGGACCTGTCTCCATTCCTCCTGAACTCCTAGGTCCCCTCTCTCTGCTGATTTAAAGAACGAGGTCAAAATTTCTTCTAAGTGACGAAATATCCTTTATTGACAGCGCTGGATGCACAGGGGATCCTTCCACCTAACGTGCATACCCGAAGTGACAAACTATCTC
>NW_023307983.1:0-8314 GCF_011077185.1 Oxyura jamaicensis
CCAAAAAAAAAATTGATGCCTGTTTTTTTTTTTTTTCTCTTTCTTTGCATTATTTTGGAATACAGAGGTTTGTGCATGGCTTCTGCTTAACTGCTTGAGAAAGTCCAGTGCGGAGCCACAAGGATGATGAAGGGAGTGGAGCATCTTCCTTACGAGGAAAGGCTGAGGGAGCTGGGTCTCTTTAGCTTGGAGAAGAGGAAACTGAGGGGTGACCTTATTAACATTTATAAATATGTAAAGGGCGAGTGTCAGGAGGATGGAGCCAGGCTCTTCTCGGTGACACCCAATGATAGGACAAGGGGCAATGGGTGCAAGCTGGAACATAGGAGGTTCCGCTTAAATATGAGACAAAACTTTTTTATGGTGAGGGTGACAGAGCACTGGAACAGGCTGCCCAGGAGGGTTGTGAAGTATCCTTTCTCTGGAGGCTTTCAAAATGCCTGGATGTGTTCCTGTGTGACATGATTTAGGTGTTCCTGCTCCGGCAGGGGGATTGGACTAGATGATCTTTCAAGGATCACAGATTCTGTGATTCTGGTGTAGCACCTACATTCTTACTGGCCCACAGTTTTGGGGTCAGGAAAGACAATGTTTTTATTCTAACCAGTGAGCAATACGGTTACTTCTTGTATACAGCAGCAGAGGGAGAGGTACAGCACAGCATCTCCTCTACCCCCCCCCCCCGCCCCCCGAATATGATGGTGAAATATTGCAGCCTCTGCCCCAGCGGTGTGGTACACCAGGTGCCTTTGGGCAGCAGTACCTGGAGGGTGCTTTAGGTAACTCCTGCTGGGCTCCTGGTGTCTGTGTGCATCCACACAAGGATCTTCCACTGACCTGTAGCCTGGAAGTCATTAATCATAAGCAGCTCTTATGGCATGGGAGGGCAAGGGAGTGCCACGTGCTGGCCCTGGAATCTCTAGCGGGTGTGATTCTCAGTAAGGAGTGTTGCAAGATGGGAGACCCCTGACCTGTGCTAATTCCCAGCTGGGAACAAAGGCAGGCACATAAGGGACCTCATGGGTACCTTTGGGCAGAGGTACTGTGTCCTGTAACCCCTTCAGAGCACTGATAAAACTCATCCTAAAACCAGCTGTGCCAGATGGAAGCTGGAAGGCTTCCTTTTCAGATGCTTGATTTCTTTTTGCTCTCGTTTTCAGCCTGAATGTGTTCACAGTCCATTTATTCTCTTGTTGTTGTGCCAGCCTTATCCTTTTGCTTCAGCAGTTTTGTTTGTCTCCTGTGCTATATTTAGAGAGCAATCCTATACGCTCTCTGCCTACATCTCCATGATTCATTTTTCTGGTGGTTTTACTCGGGTGGGTGGCCGAGCTCCACCACAACCGTTCTCTCACTCCCCCTCCTCAAAGAGGAATGGGGAGAAAAGGGCTCAAGGGTTGAGATAAGGATGAGGAGAGCACACAGTAATTATCGTGACAGGCAAAACAGACTCAGAGATAGTAAGATTTATTACCGATTACTAACAAGCTAGAGAAGTGAGAAAGAAAGGAAAGAACCCAAAAGCACCTTTCCCCCCATTCACCCTCTTCCACCTCCTCCCCCCGAGCTGCACATGGGAACGGGGAAATGGGGGTTATGGTCAGTCTATAGTGCTTCTTCTCTGCCGCTCCTTCTTGGTCACTCTCGTCCCCTGTGCTGTGGGGTCCCTCCCACGGGATGCAGTCCTTGCTGAACTGGTGTGGGCTTCCCACAGGCAGCAGCTCTTCAAGAACTGCTCCAGATATGGGTCCGTACCACGGGGTCCATCCCTGAGGAGCAAACAGCTCCAACCTTGATCCCCCACGGGCAGCAGCTCCTGCCAGATCACCTGCTCCTGCGTGGTCTCCTCTCCATGGACTACAGGTCCAGCCCGGAATCTGCTCCGGCAGGGGTCTTCCACAGGCCGCAGCCTCCGTCGGTGCAGGTCCACCTGCTCCACCGTGGTCTCCTCCACGGGCTGCAGCATGGAACCCTGCTCCACTGTGGTACTCCATGGGCTGCAGGGGGACAGCCTGCTTCACCATGGTCCTCACCACAGGCCGCAGGGGACTTCTGCTCCGGCGCCTGGAGCACCTCTCCCCCTCCTTCTTCACTGACCTTGGCACCTGCAAGGCTGTTCCTCACTCCTCTCACTCTCCCAGCTGCTGTGTGGCGCAGTGTGTTTTTTTTCCCTGTCTTAAATCTGCTCTCACAGAGGCGCAAACAACATCACTTATTGGCTCAGTTCTGGTCGGCAGTGGGGCCCTTACCAAACATGGGGCAGCTTCTAGATCCTTTTCACAGAAGCCACCCCTATGGCCCCCTGCTACCAAAACCTTGCCACATAAACCCATGTGGGCCATTGCTCCTTGTCTAGTCCCCACAAACCACTGAAAAGATGTTGGCCTATCAAACGGGACTTTAGGGTACTGGGATGATTAGTAGATGGAACAGGAGTACAGGTTGTGTTTCCTCCATCCCTACAGTGGCAGGGAGGGGTACAGAGAGGACACAGAAAGCTCACCTGATAAACACATGGCTCAGAGGCTGGTGCCAACACAGAAATTTTGTGTTTTTTGATCCCAGGGCACTTTACTCAGCACCTAGTCTGATAACTTCAGATGAGTTCCACCTGTCTCTTAGGGGAAAATGGATACTAGCCCAGGAGCTGGCAGGGCTCTTTGAGAGGGCTTTAAACTAGGTAAGAAGGGGGACGGGGATGAAATAGGGGATGGTGATGAAATAAGGCTCGTTAGAGGTGTACCAAGGGGAACAATGTCATGGCCGGAGAAGAAGGCAATGGCCCAGCTGAAGTGCATCTACACTAATGCACGCAGCATGGGCAACAAGCAGGAGGAGCTGGAAGCCATCGTGCAGCAGGCTAGCTATGACTTGGTTGCCATCACTGAGACGTGGTGGGACCACTCTCATGACTGGAGTGCTGCAATGTCTGGCTATAGGCTCTTCAGAACGGACAGGCAGCACAGAAGGGGTGGTGGTGTGGCTTTCTATATTAGAGAGTGTTTTGATGTTGTGGAACTTGAGGCTGGGAATTATATGGTTGAGTCCCTAAGGGCTAGGATCGGCGGGAAGTCCAACAAAGTAAGCATCCTGGTGGGGGTCTGTTACAGACTGCCAAACCAGGATGAGGAGACAGATGGGGAGTTTTACAGGCAGTTGACAGAAGTTGCGAAATCATCAGCGCTTGTTCTCGTAGGGGACTACAACTTCCCAGACATATCCTGGAAATACAATATAGCTCAGAGGAAGCAGTCTAGGAGGTTTCTGGAGAGCATGGAAGATAGCTTCCTGATGCAGCTGGTTAGTGAGCCTACCAGGGAGGTGCCCCACTGGACCTTCTGTTCACAAATAGAGAAGGACTGGTGGGAGATGTGGTGGTCGGGAGCTGTCTTGGGCAGAGTGACCATGAAATGGTAGAGTTCTCTATACTTGGCGAAGTCAGAAGGATCAGTAAAACCGCTGTCTTGGACTTCCGGAGGGCAGACTTTGAGCTGTTCAGGACACTGGTTGGCAGAATTCCTTGGGAGGCAGTTCTGAAGGGCAGAGGAGTCCAAGAAGGCTGGGCACTCCTCAAGAAGGAAATCTTAAAGGCTCAGGAGCAGTCTGTCCCCACATGTCCAAAGACAAGCCAGCACGGAAGAAGACCGGCCTGGCTGAACAGAGAGTTGTAGCTGGAGCTTAGGAAAAAAAAAAGGGTTTATGACCTTTGAAAAAGAGGGCGGGCCACTCAGGAGAACTATAAGGATGTTGTAGGGCTGTGCAGGGACAAAATTAGGAAGGCCAAAGCTCATCCAGAGATCAATCTGGCTACTGCTGTTAAAGATAACAGAAAATCTTTTTATAAATACATTAACATCAAAAGGAGGACTAAGGAGGATCTCTGTCCTTTACTGGATGTGGGGGGAAACTTAGTGATGAGAGATGAGGAAAAGGCTGAGGTGCTTAATGCCTTCTTTGCTTCAGTCTTTAACAGCAAGACCAGTTGTTCTCTGGATACCCAGTACCCTGAGCTGGTGGAAGGGGATGGGGAGCAGAATGTGGCCCTCACAATCCATGAGGAAATGGTTGGTGACCTGCTATAGCATTTGGATGTACGCAAGTTGATCGGGCCGGATGGGATCCACCCGAGGGTACTGAGAGAACTGGCGGAAGAGCTGGCCAAGCCGCTTTCCATCATTTATCAGCAGTCCTGGCTATCACAGGAGATCCCAGTCAACTGGCGGCTAGCAAACGTGACGCCCATCTACAAGAAAGGCCAGAGGGTAGACCCGGGAAACTATAGGCCTGTTAGTTTTACTTCAGTATCAGGGAAAATGAAAGGGTTTATGAAAGGCAGATCCTGCTTGATGAACCTGATCTCCTTCTATGACAAAGTGACGTGCTTAGTGGATGAGGGAAAGGCTGTGGATGTGGTCTACCTTGACTTCAGTAAGGCTTTTGACACCGTTTCCCACAACATTCTCCTCAGGAAACTGGCTGCTCTTGGCTTGGACTGGCGTATGCTTCGTTGGGTTAGAAACTGGCTGTATAGCCGGGCCCAAAGAGTTGTGGTTAATAGAGTTAAATCCAGTTGAAGGCTGGTCACTAGTGAAGTCCCCCAGGGCTCAGGACTAGGGCCTGTTCTCTTCAATATCTTTATTGATGATCTGGATGAGGGGATGGAGTGCACCCTCACTAAGTTTGCAGACAACACCAAGTTAGGTGTGTGTGTCGATCTGCTCGAGGGTAGGAAGGCTCTGCAGGAGGTTCTGGATAGGCTGGACCGATGGGCCGAGGCCAACTGTATGAAGTTCAACAAGGCCAAGTGCCGGGTCCTGCACCTGGGGCACAACAACCCCAAACAGAGCTACAGGCTGGGAGATGAGTGATTGGAAAGCTTCTGGGCAGAGAAGGACCTGGAAGTATAGGTTGACAGTCAGCTCATTATGAGCCAGCAGTGTGCTCAGGTGGCCAAGAAGGCCAACAGCATCCTGGCTTGCATAAGAAACAGCGTGGCCAGCAGAACTAGGGAAGTGATTGTCCCCCTGTACTCAGCTCTGGTGAGGCCGCACCTCGAGTACTGCGTTCATTTTTGGGCCCCTCACTACAAGAAGGACATCAAGGTGCTCGAGCGAGTCCAGAGAAGGGCAATGAAGCTGGTGAGGGGTCTGAAGAACAAGTCTTACGAGGAGCGGCTGAGGGAGCTGGGACTGTTCAGCCTGGAGAAGAGGAGGCTCAGGGGTGACCTTATCGCCCTCTATAGGTACATTAAAGGAGGCTGTAGCAAGATTGGGATTGGTCTATTCTCCCACGTGCCTGGTGACAGGACAAGGGGGAATGGGCTAAAGTTGCGCCAGGGGAGGTTTAGGTTGGATATAAGGAAGAACCTCTTTACTGGAAGGGTTGTTAGGCATTGGAATGGGCTTCCCAGGGAAGTGGTTGAGTCACCATCCCTGGAGGTCTTTAAAAGACATTTAGATGTAGAGCTTAGTGACATGGTTTAGTGGTTTAGTGGAGGACTTGTTAGTGTTAGGTCAGAGGTTGGACTCGGTGATCTTGGAGGTCTCTTCCAACCTAGATGATTCTGTGATCCTGTGCCCGAATCCCTCTGTCTCCCACACTTAAGGTATTTGTAAACATTAATAAGATCCCCTCTAATTCTTCTCTTCTCAAGGCTGAACAGGTCTCTCAGCCTTTCCTCATAGAGAAGACACTCGAGGCCCCGTATCATCTTTGTGGCCGTCTGCTGGACTCTTTCCAGGAGATCCCTGTCTTTTTTGTACCGGGGAGCCCAGAACTGGACACACTACTCCAGGTGAGGCCTGACCAGGGCAGAGTAGAGGGGGAGGATCACCTCCCTTGACCTGCTGGCCATGCCAGGATCCCGTTGATCTTCTTGGACACCAGGGCACACTGCTGGCTCATGGTCAACCTGTTGTCCACCAGGACCCCCAGGTCCTTTTCCTCAGAGCTCCTCTCCAGCAGGTCATCCCCCAGCCTGTACTGATACATGTGGTTGTTCCTTCCCAGGTTCAGGACTCTACACTTGCTCTTGTTAAACTTCATTTGGTTTCTTCCTCCCCAGCTCTCCAGCCTGTCCAGGTCTCGCTGAATGGCAGCACAGCCTTCTGTCGTGTCAGCCACTCCTCTCAGCTTTGTATCGTCGGCATACTTGCTGAGCATGGACACTATTCCCTCATCAAGATGGTCGATGAAAGTGTTGAACATGACCAGACCCAGCACTGACACCTGGGGAACAGCGCTAGTCACAGATCTCCAGCTGGACTCTGCGCTGCCGACCACCACCCTCTGAGCTCAGCCAGTCAGCCAGTTCTCAACCCATCTTACTGTCCACTCCTCTATCCCACACTTTCTCAGCTTTTCTAGCAGGATGTCATGGGAGACTGTATCAAATGCCTTCCTGAAGTCAAGGTAGATGACATCCACTGCTCTCCCCCCATCTACCCAAACGGTGATGTGTTGTGGTTTAACCCGGCCAGCAGCTAAGCACTACACAGCCGTTTGCTCACCCTCCCCCCTCCCTCTCTGGGATGGGGGAGAGAAATGAGAAAACTGAAGCCTGTGAGTTGAGATAGAGACAGTTTATTAGGACAGAAAATGAAACATGATAATAATACTAACAATAATATGTACACAACAAGTGATGCACAATACAATTGCTCACCCACCGCTGACCACTGCTCGGTTGGCAGATCCCCTAGTATTGACTAACCAGGTGGCCTTTGCCAAATGTGCATCCCAATTTCTGAATGTCCCAGCACCCATTGCTTTCAGTGTAGTCTTTAACAGTCCATTGTATTGCTCAACTTTCCCGGAGGGTGGTGCGTGATAGGGGATGTGATACACCCACTCAAGACCATGTTCTTTGGCCCAAGTGTCTATAAGGTTGTTTCAGAAATGAGTCCCATTGTCTGACTCAATTCTTTCTGGGGTGCCATGTCACCATAGGACTTGCTTTTCATGGCCCAGGATAGTGTTCCGGGCAGTGGCATGAGGCACAGGATCTGTTTCCAGCCATCCGGTGGTCGTTTCCACCATTGTAAGTACGTGGCGCTTGCCGTTTCGGGTTTGAAGGAGTGTGATGTAATCAATCTGCCAGGCCTCTCCATATTTATATTTCAGCCATCGTCCTCCATACCAAAGAGGCTTTGACCATTTGGATTGCTTGATTGCAGCACGTTTCACAATATGAATAACCTGTGCTATAGTGTCCATGGTCAGGTCCACCCCTCGATCACGAGCCCATCTATATGTTGCATCTCTACCTTGATGGCCTGAGGTGTCATGGGCCCATCGGGCTATAAATAATTCACCCTTATGTTGCCAGTCCAAGTCCACCTGAGCCACTTCAATCTTGGCAGCCTGATCCACCTGCTGGTTGTTCTGATGTTTTTCAGTAGCCCGATTCTTGGGCACATGAGCATCTACATGGCGTACCTTTACAACCAGGTTCTCTACCCGGGCAGCAATATCTTGCCACAATGCAGCAGCCCAGATGGGTTTGCCCCTGTGCTGCCAGTTGTTCTGTTTCCATTGCTGTAACCACCCCCACAGGGCATTTGCTACCATCCCTGAATCAGTATAGAGATAGAGAACTGGCCACTTTTCTCGTTCAGCAATATCTAAAGCCAGCTGGATGGCTTTTACTTCTGCAAATTGACTCGATTCACCTTCTCCCTCAGCAGCTTCTGCAACTCGTTGTGTAGGACTCCATACAGCAGCCTTCCATCTCCAATGCTTTCCCACAGTACGACAGGACCCATCAGTGAACAGGGCATATCTCTTCTCATTTTCTGGTAGCTTGTTGTACAGTGGGGCTTCTTCAGGACGGACCACCTCCTCCTCTGAGGACATTCCAAAGTATTTGCCTTCTGGCCAGTCCATAATCACTTCCAAGATTCCTGGGCGACTGGGGTTTCCTATTCGAGCCCGCTGAGTAATCAGTGCAACCCACTTGCTCCATGTAGCATCAGTTGCATGATGTGTAGAGGGGACCCTTCCTTTGAACATCCAGCCCAGTACTGGCAGTCGGGGTGTCAGGAGGAGCTGCGCTTCAGTACTGACCACTTCCGAAGCAGATCAAACTCCTTCATATGCTGCCAGTATCTCCTTTTCGGTTGGAGTGTAGCAGGCCTCAGATCCTCTGTATCCCCGACTCCAAAAGCCTAGGAGTCGACCTTGAGTTTCCCCAGGAACTTTCTGCCAGAGGCTCCAGGTGGGGCCATTCTCCCCGGCTGCGGTGTAGGGCACATTCTTTACGTCTGGTTCTGTTCGGACTGGCCCAAGGGCTACTGCATGAACTATTTCCTGCTTA
>NW_023307984.1:0-1157 GCF_011077185.1 Oxyura jamaicensis
CTGGCAGTTCTGTACTCGGTGGTGCCTCCAGCAGTGAACCCCCTCATCTACAGCATGAGGAACCAGGAGCTGAAGGATGCAGTGTGGAAAGTGATGATGGACATTTTTCTGAAGCAATAAACTGCCCATCTTTTACATACTGCTCATAATGTAACTTATTACAGCTTCAGATCCAATATATTTGGTGCTTTTTTAATTTTATATTTTAAAATTCATTTCCATTATTCACAACAGAATAAGAAATGTATTTGTTCATCCTCTTCCAACTCAGTATCTACCTGTCTCTTGTGACATAGAAACTTGGTGTGAAGGAGCCACGCTCTCTGTGAATTTACTTAATAGAAAGGACCTGGCAGTGACTTCCTTGCCTGAGAGCCTCCCTCAGAGACCTGTGGTGGAGCTGCAGGGGTACTTGGCTGTGTGCAGAAGTGGAGGGAAAAAGAATCCTGGCACAGCAGCATTGCCAGGGAGCCCCAGGGCTCAGTCTGTCCGGAAGTGCTTTCCTTCACCACCCATGTTGTCCTAAGGAGCCCTTTTGTTGCAGTGAGGACTGATTGCTCTTGTTGCTTGCTCACCATGTTGCTGTGGGGCAGTCCTGTGTCCACAGGCAGGGACAGGCCAGGGTCACTTCTCTAACATATGTGGCTCCTTACCAGAATCTCCAGCATAAAAGGGGATCTACTGAGGGCGGTGCCTGAAGGCTCAGCTCTTCTCCCAAAGCTGATTTAATGGATATTGCAAAAGGATGGACTGTAAGGAGTCTCCCTGATTTCCTTGTTTCTCTTCCATGAGTCTCTGACTCTGAAGAAGACCTGTGCGCACCCTCCATGGCCACAGAACCCCTTGGGTGGGAGACAGGCAGTGGCAGTGCCCCCCACCAGCTGGCTCTGCCTTCCCAGCCTGACCAGCACAGCCCTGCAGAGTGCCCCCATGGCCGCACACACCACAGCCCCCTCGCTCTGCAGAGCAGCACCACCAGCTCGGGGCTGTGGGCAGCACGGGCAGGGACTGCAGGAATGGCTGCTCAGGCCAGTCCAGAGGTGCTGGGCTGTGGCAAGGCTGTGTGGGACATGGGTTGTCCTGGGAGCAGAGCAGGGCGTTGTGTGTGTACAGTGGTGCTGCCTGAGGAGCCCCAAGGTCAGCAGTGTGGTGCTGTG
>NW_023307985.1:0-4736 GCF_011077185.1 Oxyura jamaicensis
CTCTCAATTATTTTTTAACAGTCTTGGGAATCTGGAAAGGTCCCAGTAGACTGGAAGCTGGCAAATGTGCCAGTTTTCAAGAAGGGCAAGAAAGAAGAGACTAGCAATTACAGGCCTGTCAGTTTCACGTCAGTGCCTGGTAAAATTATGGAGAAGATGATCCTTGAAGTTATTGAAGCGCACCTGGGGGACAATGCAGTCATTGGTCCCAGCCAACATGGGTTCATGAGGGGTAGGTCCTGCCTAACAAATTTGATTTCCTTTTATGATAAGATCACCCGTATAGTCGAACAAGGGAAACCAGCTGATGTGATCTTTTTGGACTTCAGCAAAGCTTTTGACATGGTTTCCCATAGGATCCTACTGGACAAAATGTCCAGCATAAAACTAAACAAAAACATAATGCGATGGGTGAGCAATTGGCTGACGGGCAGGGCTCAAAGGGTTGTGGTAAATGGGGCCACATCAGGCTAGTGGATGGTCACTAGTGGGGTTCCTCAAAGCTCCATTTTACGGCCAGTCCTTTTCAATGCTTTTATAAAGTATTTGGATGTAGGACTAGGAGTTGCGTTGAGCAAATTTGCCGACGACACCAAACTTGGAGGAGTTATGGACTCGGATGAGGGTGGAAAGGCCCTGCAGAGCGATCTGGACAAATTGGAGAGCTGGGCGATCACCAACCACATGAAGTTTAACAAAAGCAAGTGTCGGGTCCTGCACCTAGGATAGGGCAACCCTGGCTATACCTACAGACTGGGCGATGAGACGCTGGAGAGCAGCCCCGCAGAGAGGGATCTGGGGGTCGTGGTTGACAGCAAGTTGAATATGAGCCAGCAGTGTGCCCTGGCAGCCAGGAGGGCCAACCGTATCCTGGGGTGCATCAAGCACGGCATTGCTAGTCGGTTGAGGGAAGTGATTGTTCCACTCTACTCTGCGCTGTTGTGGCCTCACCTCGAGTACTGTGTGCACTTCTGGGCACCACAGTGCAAAAAGGATGTGAAACTGTTGGAGAGTGTCCAGAGAAAGGTGACGAAGATGGTGAAGGGCCTAGAGGGGAAGACGTATGTGGAGTGGCTGAGGTTACTTGGCCTGTTCAGCCTAGAGAAGAGGAGGCTGAGGGGAGACCTTATCGTGGTCTACAGCTTCCTCAAGAGGGGATTAGAGGGGCAGGCGCTGACCTATTCTCCTTAATCAGCAGTGATAGGACCCGCGGGAACGGTGTCAAGCTGAGGCAGGGGAGTTTTAGGCTGGACATCAGGAGGAGGTTGTTCACCGAGAGGGTGGTCACACACTGGAATAGGCTCCCCAGGGAAGTGGTCACTGCACCAAGCCTGTCTAAATTTAAGAAGCGTTTGGACTGTGCACTTAGTCACATGGTCTAAAACTTTGGGTAGTCCTGTGTGGTGCCAGGAGTTGGACTTGATGATCCTTATGGGTCCCTTCCAACTCGGGATATTCTATGATTCTATGATAATCATGTAGATGCTAAATATGGATTACCAAAGCAATTACTGAAAATTCATAATCTTGCTAAAAAGGCATTCTAATGGAGTTCTGCATCACACTGTAGTTAAGGGCTGTTTACTTTTTTAAAACATTTTCCAGCTTAATGTGTGGAAACGTGGCCTTATATAAGGTTCAGCAATTTCTGAATACAAAATTGTGTGGGGCTGTTGAGAGCTCTCTCTTGGTATCTGAGACTACTACAGTGTTTTGGCTATTACTGTCTGCTATTGGACCAACTCTGACTCATATTATGTTCTCATTATATCTCTTTTACAGTTTAAAAAGTTTTGAAATTTATTTCATTCCTAATTAAGGCCATTTCATACTGTATGTTACTCTAGGGCAAAGAGGCTGGTTGCATTAAGGCTTGTATGTTCATGCCTGCCTACTACACAGACTTTATTTACCACCATTAAACCCTGTCACCAGTGATAATGGAAGGCAACTGGGTAAGTACTCTGAATTTTGCTGACCTTTCTGGCAACACAACTCTGTTGACAACAGAAGAGAACTACGAATGTTGCTACAGTAGGCTGTTGCTGTCTTCCTGCCTGAAGTTCACTTTTTCTGGACTAAAGGTTTGGGTTTATTTTTTTTTTTTCCTTCTTCTCCTGATAATAATAATAATAAAAATTGGTAATTGGGACTTCACTGTATTTTAAGTGGATAAAGTTCTTAAAGATTTGTTTAATACATGAGATGTTATAGCTGCAGACTTTTTTTCTTACCATCTCTACTTAATCTTGAGAAACAGTAAAAACAAATGAGATTAATCCATGAATGATGAAAATAGTGCTTTAGTTCACTTTTTAACATTCCTTGATAAGAGCATTAGCGGATGGACGCACAGGGATTAAACAATTTGATCTGAAGTTTGGTTAAGGTTAACACATTCTACTGTTCCTCCTAGTGACTTGAAGGCAAATGGGATACATTTGCAAGTTTTGAAATCAGATGCCTCGATTATTTTTCCATTTCCTGATAAGGGGAATGTTACTCTACATATGGGGGAAACTGATTACAAAGGTACAAATACTTAGTCCTTATCTAGCATCACTCCATGGATGTAATATTGAAACATGATCCCTCTACATAAGCCTGATAATATAAAAGCAAACAAGAAAGAAATAAGCTGATAAAACCATCCTTCCTGTAACAACAAATGAATTTCATGAATCATATACTTAGGAAAAAAAAAGAGAGCTGTCCTAAGGTATTTATTTTCACACTTGCTGTGCTCTCCTACTGCCCACTGAATGCAATTACATGCTCCTGGTGGGTCGGATTGGTGGTGCTAGTCCTACCAGAAACCACAATGACAAATGAGCTCTTCACTCACCATCCGGATTCCCAAGGAGATATGCCACTAATAAAAACCTGCAATACAGACTCTAGAGAGAAATAGGGAAGATCCCAAACTGCCCTCCTTAAGCAAGATCTGTGCTTCTCTCTACACTTTTCCAAAGGCACTGTTCACTTTGAGACCAAAGTAGTTACTGTTGCCTCCTACTCTTTTTAGCCTGTGTTCAGTCTCGGCTAAACTGAAGATGAAAATCTAATGAAGTTAAAAAAGCAAAATTAGATTTTTTCCAGCCTGCTGACATATTTCCTCAAAAGACTTATCTTTTTGTGTGTGTGCCTGCTGAGAGAAGAGAAAAGGCTTTTAATTATATCTGAATAGGATTACCCCTGTCTCTACAGAAGGGCCCTTGACATTTTTTGAAGACTAGGCATCTTCTGTTTCACTAGCAATAGCACGTCTATGACAGAAACAGTGTTGCTTTTCTTCATTGGTAAAATGACTCATACTGCTAATGGTAAAGCCCTCAAAGCTTTCTGTTTAGCAGGATCCTACACAAATACAGATCAATAACTTCAATTTGATTGTCACCAGTCCATCTGTAAAAACAGTATTATTCATGTCTGCTGTTAACACAATCGCTCTCCTATATCCAAACAATTTTGAATTAGATCTTGTCCTGGTTTCAGTTAGGACAGAGTTAATTTTCCTCCTAGTAGCTGGTAGGGTGCTATGTTTTGGATTAGGTGACCATGGAGAGGACATGAGAAAATGGGATGGAAAATCCACCGCGACCCTAGAGGCACGGGTACGTGAGTTGCAAAAGAAAACAGTCGGGAAAAAGGGGTTCTCTGAAAAGTATGCTGCTCCAACTTCCAGCAGGCAGTCCTTTAAACACAGGAATGAAGATTCTGACGAGGACTTGAGGGGCCCTGCCACAGCAGAGGAAGTTTTTGAGAAAGGGAAGAAAATAGTCCAAATCCTTCTGAAGGCTGGTTTTGCCATAAAACAAAATAAAGTTAAAGGACCTGCATGAGAGATCCAGTTTTTAGGAATAAAATGGCAAGATGGACGTCATCAAATCCCAATGGATGTGATCAACAAAATAACAGCTATGTCTACAACAACTAGCAAAAAGGAAACACAAACTTTCCTAGGTGTCGTGGGGTTTTGGAGAATGCACATTCCAAATTACAGTCTGACTGTAAACCCGCTCTACCAAGTAACCCGTAAGAAGAATGATTTTGAATGGGGCCCTGAGCAACGACAAGCTTTTGAACAAATTAAGCAGGAAATAGTTCATGCAGTAGCCCTTGGGCCAGTCCGAACAGGACCAGATGTAAAGAATGTGCTCTACACCGCAGCCGGGGAGAATGGCCCCACCTGGAGCCTCTGGCAGAAAGAGCCTGGGGAAACTCGAGGTCGACCCCTAGGGTTTTGGAATCGGGGATACAGAGGATCTGAGGCCCGCTACACTCCAACCGAAAAGGAGATATTGGCAGCATATGAAGGAGTTCGATTTGCTTCGGAAGTGGTTGGTACTGAAGCACAGCTCCTCCTGGCACCCCGACTGCCAGTACTGGGCTGGATGATCAAAGGAAGGCTCCCCTCTACACATCATGCAACTGATGCTACAAGGAACAAGTGGGTTGCACAGATTACTCAGAGGGCTCGAATAGGAAACCCAGTGGCCCGGGAATCTTGGAAGTGATTATGGACTGGCCAGAAGACAAATACTTAGGAATGTCATCAGAGGAGGAGGTGGTCCGTGCTGAAGAAGCCCCACTGTACAACAAGCTACCAGAAAATTAGAAGAGATATGCCCGGTTCACTGATGGGTCCTGTTGTACTGTAGGAAAGCATCGGAGATGGAAAGCTGCTGTATGGAAACAGAACAACTGGCAGTGCAGGGGCAAACCCATCTGGGCTG
>NW_023307986.1:0-1339 GCF_011077185.1 Oxyura jamaicensis
CCTAGTGAGTCTAAGGTTAAGAAGAAAAGTTGCAGGAGAGAAAGCAGGGAAATGCCACAGTGTTCCAGAAAAGAGAAGCAGAACATAGAAACAGCTGAGTGATTTCAAAATTTCACATCTTCAGAGTTAGGGCAGCTGAGAATGGGATCGAGTCCCATGTCCTTCGAGGAAGAGTCTGTGCTGGGTGGGAGAGAAGAGCTAGAGGTTACTGCAGGGAAGGCATCTGCAGTGCACGGATTGCAGGGAGGTGCCCAGTTCTCCCTGCAATACAGTTCCTGGGAGCAGCTCACTCCCTGCCCATGGCTCTGCTGCCTGCAGCTGTCCCTGCCTGCAGCTGGGTCTCTCTCCCCAAGCCTCCTGCCTGCAGGTCACAGCCCCCATCCCACCCGCTGGCTGCTCAGCTCTGCCCTGCAGACACCTCTTGGCAGCAGGGCTCTGCCCAGGGGCAGCTGGCTGGGGGCACGTCCTAGAGACCAGGTCACACAGACCCTGCTGACACTGCATGTGCGGTGGTGGAGATTTCTTTGGGGTGAGGGCAGGAAGGGGACTTGCTGGGGGTCCTTCTAACACTCCCATGTCTGGCTTAGGAGTGGAAGCTTCTTCTTGGAAATTACACTACTTCCATTCCCAGAGACAAAATAGAAAAAGAGCCTGAGTAGAGAAAACTGAAAGCAGAAACAAGAAAGCTGAGACAGAAGCATCTAATTCCTGAACAGTTTCTCACCTTAGAAACATTCTGGTTGTGCTGTGGAGCTGAGAGCAGGCTGCCCAGGCAAGCAGCGGCCTCACACCAGCAGCAGGACCCTGCACTGCTGGGGGGGGGGGGGGCTCCTTCCACCCACAGCTTCTCCCTGCAGTACCCTGGGCAGTTCCTTGGGCAGGCTGAGTGCTGAGCCTGGCAGGCGGCAGAGGCCCTGCCCCGGCACACAGCCCCTGGGGCACAGCAGGGACCCTGCTCTGCACCACAGCCCTGGACACCCCTGACTGCATCCACGGCTTCTCCTTCCTCCAGGACCTGTGGCTGCATTGCCCTCCAGCCAGAGACTTACCAGGGTCAAGGCTGGGAAGTGTTGTCCCCCAGTGAGCTCTGTGCATCCTACCCCTTCTGCCTGCCTTTAAGCACTGTGTCTGTGCAGGCAGTGCCCCCAGCCCTGCTGCGCTGTGCAGAGGAGCTGCTCCTGGGCAGAGCTGTGTCTCTGCAGCACTGCCCACTTGCCAGGAGCTCCCCTTGGGCCCAGGTGCCTTGTGCAGCTCAGCAGCAGAGGCCCAGCCCAAGGCCTCCCTTGCTCTGCCCCCC
This sequence comes from Oxyura jamaicensis, assembly GCF_011077185.1. NCBI lineage: Eukaryota > Metazoa > Chordata > Aves > Anseriformes > Anatidae > Oxyura > Oxyura jamaicensis. The sequence continues at coordinate 1,298 of NW_023307986.1, forward strand.
CACCAGGCTCCCTGCCCATGGCCCTGGGGCTGCAGGGGAATC
>NW_023307987.1:0-4005 GCF_011077185.1 Oxyura jamaicensis
TGTCAAGAGTTGGACTTGATGATCCTTAAGGGTCCCTTCCAACTCAGAATATTCTATGATTCTATGATTCTATGATTCTTTGCCTTATTTCCTCTCTGTAGTATGCATTAGGGAAACCCTTAAGGCATAAATATAGATAATGCTTTAGTTTAAAAGTAAGAAAATTAACAGCTGTATGCTAGACTTCAATTTGATTTTGTCTTAATCAACAGAAGGCCAAATGCTTATAAATATAACTGAAACAAAAATACAAAAATTCTTTTGCATTCATAAAATATACTGCCAGTGTAAATATTAAGAATATTTCCTCAATCTCTACACTTCAACCCAGTCTTTTTGAGGATTAAACCTCCTTTCTGCAAAACACCTAAGTTTTGTGTTATTTCACAACCTATAGGAAAGGAGTTATTTAAAGAGGATACATGGTACTCAGAGCCATTTTTATTGAACATTTTTTGAAAAGTTTTCTATGCTTTGGGATTTTCTATAAACTGGCAATTTATCTTGAATCCATGTCACATGGGAAGAGTATGTGAAATTCTTCTAAAACTATATGAATCAGAATAATTTGCTTTGTAGGCAGTATAAACAAAATTACCTCCAGGTCTAAATAACCTCATAGATCAATAGTTTATTAGGTACTCTTTATTTTAATCCATAGCACTGCATTTCTGAGTTGTAGCATTTCTTCTGATTTTATACATATCACAAAGAAAATGTATCACAAAAAAAAAAAAAAGAAACAGATAAACAAATATTAATGCTAATTAAACAAGACAAAGCATCAGAAGAGCTAGAAACTAATAGACCAATCAGTTGTTTTTTACTTGTTTTTTGATCCTGTTAGCAGAAATATTAAAAATATATTACACTAAATCCAAAAGGTCTATCTGAATTCTCTTTGTATGTATATGCATGCACTTAGATCTTATACATATTTCTGGGCAAGTGTATGGTTTTGTTTATGGTAAGTGCATATAGATATCCTGTAAGTGAATAGATATCCTGTTATATATTTTATTATAGAAATTTATCTGAATGACTATTATGTTTGTATCTATGTTTAATGGTTACATATGCTTGTCTTCTCCATGTAAAGAACTCACAGAGCTTTTTGGTAAAAATTCTGATAGTATTATATTTTGCATGTAATATGAAAGCGTCATAGGAACTTAAAAATAATAAATACCAGGTTTCTGCTTAACTTATTACTGAAAGAACTAGACCTTACTTTAGAAAAGGGTATTATGAAACCTTTTAAGATATCTTTCTTTCAGATATTATTGTACTAATCCATTTTAACTAGTTACTCCCACTGCACTCTAATAAAATACTTCAGCTTGGGCTCTAATTGCAGAGTAGGAAAAGGTGTTTCTTTTTTACCAAGCATTGCTTTACTGTGACTGGCAGAATGAATTATTAGTCAATGCAGATGTTCTGGTATCTTCTAGCACCTTCATGCCTGTTGTCAAAATCAATTAGTTGTCAAAGTTAACATGTAAAATGTCATTGCTGGGTTCTAAAATAACTGGCACATATGGCATTTCACATTGCTCAGAGCAATAGCTACAGGTTTAGGAACATTCAAATGCCAGCAGCAGTACATTGAGGACTCTTCTATCAGATAATATCTACAAGGGTCTCTTTTACTTTTCTGAAAAAGGAGATTCTGAAGCAATGGTCTCAGCTTCAGGGAGGTTCTATTTTGCATCAGTTGTGCCAGAATCCTGTATTAAATTGACATTGTAATTGTCCAAAATAACAACCTCCACATTTTTTTTTCTTTTTCCCTAATAATTAACATCAACTCCATTAACTCTTTGAAAGACAGCTTATAATTTAGACAGACATATACTTAAAACTAGAGACAAATTAAAGACATTTAATTATGACCCAGAGCTTGAAATACATGTAGGTATTTCTTTGATTCAGATATATATCATACATAAATCTTTCAGGTAAGTGCACTTTGATTCATATATAAATTAGGAGATAAGAACTTTGGTGAAGATCTGACTTCATATTCTTTGGTATTTTAATCTTGTTTCTCATGCTGCAATACGAGACCAAACAGTACTAAAAAAAAAAAAAAAAAAAAAAAAAAAAAAGGAAATGGAAATTTTTGATGCTTAAAACACGTGTTGCTTTAAATTCTCCTTTATAAAAAGAAATAATATAATATAATGTCTATCTTTAGTCTAATCGCTTGAACTCCTTGTATAGACATTCCCTCTAGGGTTTGATTCAGATCAATTTAGATGTCAGCTCTGAGACACTTCCTTTAGGAACATATCTCTAACTAGAAATACAGAGAGAAACCAGGACAATAACAGTTGTTGCAGTGTCATGCTTACACAGAGCTGTAGACTTTTCTGCTTCTCGTGCTGCCCTACACAGTCAGGACAACTGACCCAGACTGACCAAAGAGATACTCCATAACATATGACATCATGCTCAGCAATAAACCTGGGATAAAGAAGGAGGAAAGGGGGGACATTTGGAATGATGGCATTTGTCTTCTGAGGAAAAGATTACGATGCTTGAGATGAAGCCACAGCAGCAGAGTAGAGTAGGACAGTCACTTCCCTTGACTCTCTAGCTATACTATGCTTAACACACCTCAGGATATGTTTGGTCCTTCTGGCTGCCAGGGCACACTGCTGGCTCTTATTCATCTTGCCATCAACTAAAACCCCCAGATCCATTTCCACAGGGCTACTCTTGTACCACAATCTGCACATATATACAGAATTACCCCATCTCAGTTGCAGAATCCTGTACTTGCTCTCATTAAATTTCTTAGTCAGTGATTGCGCAGCCCTTTAAATTATCAGGATCTCTCTGCAAGGTCTCTCAATAGAGTCAACATATCCTAATTTAGTGTCATCCACAAACTTACTTAGGACACCTTCAAATCCTGCATTCAAGTGATTTATATGAAAACATCATAGACAATTGGCCCTAAAACGGAGTCCTGGTGAGCCCCAATATTGAGTAGCAGTCAGCCTGATGTAACTCCCTTTTATTATCTATAGTGGGTTTACGTGGCAAGGTTTCGGTAGCAAGGGGTCATAGGGGTGGCTTCTGTGAGAAGGATCTAGAAGCTGCCCCATGCTTGGTAAGGGCCCCACTGCTGATCAGAGCTGAGCCAATAAGTGACATTGTTTTGCACCTATGTGAGACCATATTTAGGACCCCCCCCCCCACACACACACAAAAAGGCAAAAAACAAAACAAAACAAAACACGGCAGCTGGGAGAGTGAGAGGAGTGAGGAAGAGCCTTGCAGGCACCAAAGTCAGAAAAGAAGGAGGGGGAGAGGTGCTCCAGGTGCCAGAGCACCTGGTCCCTTGTGGCCTGTGGTGAGGACCATGGTGAAGCAGGCTGTCCTCCTGCAGCCCATGGACTACCACGGTGGAGCAGGGTTCCGCACTGCAGCCAGTGGAGGAGACCACCGTGGAGCAGGTGAACCTGCACCGATGGAGTCAGTGGCCTGTGGAAGACCCCTGCCAGAGCAGATTCCAGGCCAGAGCTGTAGGCCATGGATGGGAGACCATGCAGGAGCAGGTCACCTAGTTTCCAAAGTACAGAGTCGACGACAGTGCTGCGTACAAATACCAAGTTAGAGTCATGGCCAGATATTTCATCATATCGTAAGCTATTGTTACACAGCACAGTACCATAACGATCTTAAACCAGGGCCCGGAAAGGATAAACAGCACGACAGGGATCACATACAGCAAGTAACATGCTATAAAATTCAGTTTGGAATACAGACACAGCAGACTTGATATTAAAGCAATCAACGTTCTGATTAGATCTGTCGTTATCTCAACCCTTCGTGCCCCACGTTGGGTGCCAAAAGAGCTGTTGTGGTTTAACCTGGCTGGCAGCTAAACACCACACAGCCGTTTGCTCACCCTCCCCCCTCCCTCTCTGGGATAGGGGAGAGAAACGGGAAAGTGAAGCCTGTGAGTTGAGATAAAGATAGTTTATTAAGATAGAA
>NW_023307988.1:0-2811 GCF_011077185.1 Oxyura jamaicensis
CTGACATTTTATTGAAAGAGAAACATATCAAAGTACTTCTCTCAACACTACGAAAAACATTCAAGATCTGGAAGGAAACTGCTTCCATAGTCCTGCAATTTCTAATGTATCTTCCAGTCAAGATACTCTGCCACACTGAAGCACACTTGAGACTGCAGCAGCAAATGAGACAAAAATGTGAATCAAGGGAACTACAGGCATGTGTAGTGGGTTTACATGGCAAGGTTTTGGTTGCAGGGGGGCATAGGGGTGGCTTCTGTGAGAAGGATCTAGAAGCTGCCCCATCTTTGGTGAGGGCCCCACTGCTGACCAGAGTTGAGCCACTAAGTGATGTTGTTCTGCGCCTCTGTGAGAGCATATTTAAGACAGGGAAAAAAAAAAAAAAAAAAAAAAAAAAAAAAAAAAAAAAACTGCACCACACAGCAGCTGGGAGAGTGAAAGGAATGAGGAACAGCCTTGCAGGTGCCAAGGTTAGTGAAGAAGGAGGGGGAGGGGGGAGAGGTGCTCCAGGTGCTGGAGCAGAAGTCTCCTGCAGCCTGTGGTGAGGCCCATGGTGAAGCAGGCTGTCCCCCTGCAGTCCATGGAGTACCACGTTGGAGCAGAATTCCACACTGCAGCCCGTGGAGGAGACCACAGTGGAGACTGAGGCCCATGGAAGACCCCTGCCGGAGCAGATTCCAGGCTGGACCTGTAGGCCGTGGAGAGGAGACCATGCGGTAGCAGGTGACCTCGCAGTAGCTGCTGCCCATGGGGGACCCAGGCTGGAGCAGTTTGCTCCTGAGGGATGGATCCCGTGGTATGGACCCATATCTGGAACAGTTCTTGAAGAGCTGCTGCCTGTGGGAAGCCCATGTAGGATCAGTTCAACAAGGACTGCATCCCGTGGGAGGGACCCCACAGCACAGGGGATGAGAGTGATCGAGAAAGAGTGGCAGAGAAGAAGCACTATAGACTGACCATAATCCCCATTACCCTGTGCCGCTTGGGGGGAGGAGGTGGAAGAGGGTGGATGGGGGGGGGGGAAGGTGCTTTTGGTTTCTTTCCTTTGTTTCTCACTTCTCTAGCTTGTTAGCAATAGGCAATAAATCTTACTATCTCCTTATGCTGAGTCTGTTTTGCCCATCTTGATAATTACTGTGCGATCTCCTCATCCTTATCTCAACCCTTGAGACCTTTCCATTGTATTTTCTTCCCACTCCTATTTGAGGAGGTGGAGTGAGAGAGCGGTTGTGGTGGAGCTCAGCTGCCCACCCAACTAAAACCACCAAAGCTTGTCATTCTGACCTCAATGCCAGGGAAGATCATGGAGCAGATTAACTTGAGTGCCATCACATGGCACTTAAATGGCAACCTGGTGATCAGGCCCAGTCAGCATGAATTTATCAAAGGCAGATCCTCCTTGATGAACATGATCTCCTTCTATGACAAGGTGACATGACAGTGGATGAAGGAAAGGCTTCGGAGCTTATCTACCTTGACTTCAGTAAGGCTTTTCATCACTCTTTTGCACAGCATTCTCCTGCAGAAACTGGCTGCTCATGGCTTGGACAGGTGTACACTTCATTGACTAAAAAACTGGCTGGGTGGCCAGGCGCAAAGAGTCGTGGTGAACTGGCATTCACAATGAAATCAAACCACTGCCCAAACAATATCACACCTTTTCCAAATTCAGAACAGACCTCTCACACTCATTCCCCTACAATCACAGCATTCAGTTGCACCACTCTCAATAAACAACACAACACAATAAACAGCTGTATGTTGGCCACTGATAAGGGCTTATCATTCAGGCGTATTTTAGGGAAACATAAGGATATCAATGCCTTTGACTGCACAGCAGTAAACATTCAAGTTATGTATGGAAACAGGTCTCCCAGTTCAACAGTTAATAACAGATATTCCAGTCTTTCCAGGGTTCTCTGCCACACTGGGGCCTAGTTTTGACATTGACAACATCAATGCAAAAATGCAAAAACAGCAGGACATTAAAATAACTTCGCTCTCAGTCCTGACACTCCATTCCTCAATCTAAACAAATATTATACAACAGAATTTGAACCAATGAAGCCACACAGCTGTTGCAATAGCATGTGCTTGCTAGTAAAGTCTCTTCAGTTCTGATGAGGTCAACGCTCAAACACTCCTCTTTTGTCCAAAATCCTTTCACACACAGCACACCATGAATAGAACATTTAGGATTCTCTTTCAGATATTCATTACAGGAAAACAGACGTTTCTGTCTTCAGATCTTCATGTAATAAAAGATACACTGGGGAGAGCATAGAGGAGAAGCAGACAAATGTAACATGGTCACATTAAGACACTTTTTAAGACAGCATCGCACTACTACTAATCAAGCTTATTGGGATGATGCACCTTAACCACCTGATAATCTCAAGTGTACATATACTCTGAACACGTAAAAAAAAAAAAAAAAAAAAAAAAAAGGAAAAACTGCATGATAAATGCCAGGGGATGAAAGGGGCAACAACCTGGCAGGGGCAAAAAAAGTTAGAACTCCATCTATAGCAAAGCTGCAGGTGGAAGCCCTCTCTCGTCTCCTGCCTTCCACACCAAGTATAACACTGGCAGCAGAGCCCCTGCGTGGCTTCCATGAACCAGGGACAGTTACCCACAACCCGCTGCCCAACAAAGCTTTGCCTTGCTCAGCAGCATAACTCCCCGGCCGGAAAGAAGAGCGGGGAGGGAAACACAAGGAGTAGGACAGGAGGAAAGCGCGCACAGGGAGGGCGTCGCGGTCTCGGGAGCGACTCACCGGGAGGCCGTCGGGCTGTGCGCCGCGGGCAACGG
>NW_023307989.1:0-5910 GCF_011077185.1 Oxyura jamaicensis
GAAGGAAGGAAGGAAGGAAGGAAGGAAGGAAGGAAGGAAGGAAGGAAGGAAGGAAGGAAGGAAGGAAGGAAGGAAGGAAGGAAGGAAGGAAGGAAGGAAGGAAGGAAGGAAGGAAGGAAGGAAGGAAGGAAGGAAGGAAGGAAATAAACTTCATTTAGCTGTTATTACCAGACCATGGTTTTTGAGTCCACGGCTTTTAATCATCTATCGGAACATTTGCTAGTTACAACTTTGGCACTCTTCAAGTATTTGGCTCACTGTGTAGGTAGCTGCTGTTCCTAACTGGAGAATAGTGGCTTCAGTGGGCAAAGGTGTGGTAAGAATTCAGGGACTCAGGTCAGCATATCTTTACCAGCCATACAGAGGAAGGCGGATCCATCCACTGTCTATCCACTCATTTCATGCACGTTTCCTGACTACCTGAAAAGCTGCCTCACTAAACTCAGGGAAAAGTGACTTTGGAAACAGATCTGGTTTCTGAATTGCTGCTTTGTCCTGTCAGTGCAGAAGGTCAGACAGGCAGGCTGTGTCTGGTGCCTCCTCACACCCCAAGTCATTGTGAGCCATGGTTCCAAAAGAAAAAAAATGAAAGCAACAAAAGGGAGCTGCACTTTGTAAAGCAGAGGTACTGCTGAAGAACTGGGAGGGCAGGTAGGGTGCAGTATGCACCTGGGATAGACTGAAGTAAAGAACAGTGAGGTAACTTACATCTCCAGACTGGCCACAGCACGGGCATAAATAAATCCTACAGGGCAACTATACCAGTTAACAATTGCAATGCTGTGGGTGGGGCAACAACAACAACAAAAAAAAGCATTCCCATTTTTGAGATTTTTTTTTTTCATACAGAAGCTTGATATATAAGATTCAATGTCTGCAAAATTTCAATTTTACACCATCAAAAGAGTCAGGCTTGAAAATGAAGCTAAAATACTTGCATGCAAACATCTCTAAGCTTCTACTGTAGAACAATAGAATACTAGAAATACAGCACCATAGATTCAGAGAATCATAGAATCCTGGGGGCTGAAAAGAATGTTTAGAGATCATCTAGTCCAACCCCCTTGCCAGGAGTGGGGACACCTTCAACTAGATCAGGTTGCCCATTCAACCTGGCTTTAAACCTCATAAGCATGGGGTATCCACAATGTCTTTTGGGAACATGTTCCAGTGCCTAGCCACCCTTGTCATAAAAAATGTCTTTCTGATCACTAATTAAATGTAACCTCTTTCAGTTTGAAACCCCTTGACCTATCACTACAGGGCTTGGTAAAAGGTTTTTCATCATCTTTCATGTAAGCTCCCTCTGAGTATTGAAAGGCTGTGATAAGATCTCCCCAGACCCTTCTCTTCACTAACCTAGACATACCTAGCTCTCTCAGCCTCTCTTCATAGGTGAGGTGCTCCAGCCCATTCATAATTTTTGTGACACTCCTCTGGATTTGCTGTAATAAGTCAATGTGTTTCTTATGCTGAGGACTCCAGAGCTGGACACTGTACTTCAAGTGGGGTCTCATGAAGGTGAAGCAGAGGGGGAGAATCACCTCCCTTGACTTACCAGCAACATTTCTGTTTATGTAGCCCAGGACACAGTTGGCTTTCTCGGCTGCAAGTACACACTGATGGCTCATGCCTAGTTTTTCATCCACCAGTAACCCTGAGTCCTTCTCTATAGGGGTGCCATCAATCTATTTGGCATCCAATCTGTAATGATATCAGGGATTACTGTGACTCAGGTGGAGGACCTCGTACTTGTCCTTGCTGTATTCCATGAGGTGCACCTGGATCCATTTTTCCTTCTTGTTCAGGTCCCTCTGGATGGGACCTGGACATGCTGGAAAAATGCCTTCCCTCTGGTGTATTAACTACACCATTCAGTTTGGTGTCATCTGTAATTTGCTGAGGGTACACTTCAGTCTATCATCTATATCATTAATAAAGATATTGAATGATATCAACCCCAGTATGGGATACAATTTGCTACTGGTTTCCATTTGGACATTGAGCCATTCATTATAACCCTGTAGATGAATTATACCTTATAATCTTTTACTCTCTTCTTAAAAGCTGATTGTTTGCTATTTCTGATATTGAATGGAGACTGATTTCTGTCTTCTTTTGTTTCACTCTTCAACACATTAGACATTTCCAAGACAACATCTTCTGTCCATTGCCTTCTCAATCTTTCTACCCTATCAACTTCTGTGTAACTGGATCTCCAGTGCATGGTGGAAAAGTATCCTTTTTGTTACTCTCATCTTACCTAAAACACTTCTCAGATGTCATCCTTTCAGGTTTGATGTGGTGGTAGGAGGAGTTTAAATAACGAGCTAACTCTGATGCACTATCAAGAATTGTTTATCCTGATATTCCAAGTCATGGTTTTTACTTTCCTATCCAATGCTCAATGAATTGCCTCCTTCCCCTTAACTGCAGATTATCTGTCACCATATCTTTTCAGGAAGCTGCTCAGAATTCACACTGAAAAAGGATGTCATAAACTTGATAGAAAGGCCCTTCCAACATTTCATCCCAGGAGAACTAACCACTTTGATTTCTTTGAATTGAAGCTAGATCACAGGTAGGAAGAGCTAGCTGCTCATACCACACAAACACAAAAATAAATACAATTAAATAAATAATGATAATACATTGAAAAAATTCGAATAAACCAAAAAATAAACTTAATGTACAGCAGTGTCTTGGGGCTTATGGTCTAGCTCCACAGATTTTAACAGGCATCTGTTATAGCCCATTGAACAAACATTCTGAACTGCTTTTCATCCCAGACGATGTGTTCAAGTGTCTCATTAGTTATGTTAATTAATGAATTTCTTACAGAGTTCAGTTCACATTTCCCACTTTTTCTTCTGCATCAACATGGCATTCTATGTTAAGAATGCCGGATCAGATCTGTAAAGCACATTTCCTAACCAGATAACACATTGTGCCAAACAAAGTATGGCACACAGCCTGCAAGAAACACAAAAAGATTCACACCGTTAAACTTATTCTGACCTAATGCTTATTAGTTTCTATACACAATGAATGTCCTTACCTGGACCTTGCCATGGTCCAGTGCTCAGTTGCATCTTAGCAGAATTGTAGGGAAGAAAATTTTGCTTTAGAAAATTAGAGCACTGGCATTTCTTTTTGGCTTGTGTTAACATTCCCAGGAGCTCTCATTTTACACAGAGGGCAGCAGAAATGCTGTTACAGCAGAAGTTGGGTATTCCCTGTCAGCTGGTTCATCAGAGGTCCACAGGAGGTCCTGATCCCTCCAGTATACCCTGCTCATATCAAAAGTGTGGTGGACAAAAGGACTTGCAAGTTGTAAATCTGATGGGGAACATTTTTGAATAAAGTGGTGTATCATATAAACAAGTAGAATAAATAAATAAAAATTGGAGTGTTGCTATGTTTGTCTATGTTCTCTGCAAGCTTTTTAATGTAGATTATTACATATGGGTATGTCTGCACATATGTGTGCTATAGTTTTTGCCACAATGCTTCTGACAATTTCCTTGTCACTTACCAAACACTTACAACACTTTCTTTGAAAGTGACGTAACCTAATATTGGAGAGTGATCCCATTAATTGGCATCACTGGGGTTAATTTGTTCCAATTTGAGTAAAAGTTCTAAAAAATGATCCAAATGGTTTGGTCTCAATATATGTCTAGAATAAACATTGTCTGAGTACTAAAGGAAAAAAAGGGGGTTGCAGAAAAGCTAAATTAATTGTGTGTTTTTTTTTTACTTCAGAAGGAAAGAAGTTTCCTGAAAGGACATCGATTAATAGAGAAAAAATCTGAGAAACCCTGTCAATTTAAGGTATTTACTGTATACTTCATGTTGTGATAGTAAATAATATATTGAACAGTAATCCATCTGCTGCAGCAAATTTTATATTTTTAAAATATAAAGGACTATTTTTTAAAACTCAAATTTAATGGTTGTAGAAATGCTCTTTAAGTCATGCTTAGTGCCAGGGGAATAAAATGTTGCACCTGTGATATTAGACTTTTTAAACTTTTCTGATTGTGGGGAAATAGAATCATAGAATATCCTGAGTTGGAAGGGACCCATAAGGATCATCGAGTCCAAATCCTGGCACCGCACAGTCTACCCAAAATTTTAGACCATGTGACTAAGTGCATAGTCCAATTGCTTCTTAAATTCAGACAGGCTTGGTGCAGTGACTACTTAACTGGTGAGCCTGTTCCAGTGTGCAACCACCCGCTCGGTGAAGAACCTCTTCCTGATGTCCATCCTAAACCTCCCCTGCCTCAGCCTGACACCATTCCCGCAGGTCCTGTCACTGGTGATTACAGAGAATAGGTCAGCGCCTGCCCCTCCACTCCCCCTCACGAGGAAGTTGTAGACTGTGATGATGTCTCCCCTCAGCCTCCTCTTCTCCAGGCTGAACAGACCAAGTGACCTCAGCCGCTTCTCATATGTCTTCCCCTCTAGACCCTTCACCATCTTTGTCACCCTCTTCTGGACACTCTCCAACAGTTTTACATCCTTTTTGTACTGTGGTGCCCAGAACTGCACACAGTACTCGAGCTGAGGCCACACCAGAGCAGGGTAGAGTGGGAAAAAGATCAGTCTGCCATCCACATATGACACATGAGTAGACACCATAATAAGAACAGAACTCAATTTGAACGTCACATTTCACAGTATGGTTGACTTCAAAGTAATCAACAGGGATATTGGTAAAAGTGGTCAGGCAATGCAGTTTGAAGAGATTTTGAGAAGTATGTGTATGCTCCCACAATACATTGGCAAAAATGCAACAAATGAAATAAATAAATAAATAAATAAATAAACTTACCTTGTCGATAAAAAGACAGGACATGAAACAAGGAAAAAGGTGCTTAGCTGACCAATGGAAAGAAGGCATCAGCAGAGTCTCATAGGTATATAAATTATAACCTGTACAGTTCAACATATACATAAATGGAAAAATTGATTAAAACAAAAGATAAAATCATGGCAAGATCTACTTGTGATTCTGAAATTGTCATGACAAAGTGGAAGATTATCTAAGTTAGCTGAAATTTAGATTAGTGGTATTTAACATTTAAAAAATAATAATCACTGTACTTCTCCAAAAAAAACATTTTACTCAGAAAATAGGTTGATAGTAACAATTCTCTGAAATTGTCAGCCCAAAAGGCAGGTTAGCAACACAAGTGGAAAAATTGCACTTTTTGTAAAAGAGACTGACAACAAATCCAAAGATAATATTCTGTCATAATATATTTCATGTGTTCAGTGCTTGAATATTGAATTAAATTTTGGTAACCAGATATCAAAAAGGTGCAGAGAAGCGTCTTGAGTAATATCACAAATAGAAAATTGCTCCCGTACAAGGACATACATGGACATACTCAGACAGTCTAAGCCTCTTCAAATGTAAAAAAGAGGTGATTGAGGCAGAATTTGACAGACATCTGTATAAACATCCCACATTTCCAACACTTGTGTGGAGAAGGGGAAGAGAAATTATTGTCATGTAAGTAACCAGCAGCAAGTAAACTTGTCAGTATAAAAATGACAAGAGGAAATAAAAATCCTATGCTATATGGCACACATAAAACAGCAGGTCATGTGTGGGTTCACAGTGCTAAACTGCATTGTCTCTGGGTGACACAGTGGGATGACAGCCTAGAACAAAGCTATGCACCTAGGAGACCTTCCTGCAAGCATATTGACTCCTCAGAGTGGTAACTCAATAGCAACATATACATCATCTTTGTACTATGGTCAAGAGAGCACATCTTGGGCACATGATTCACTCGGAATCACACTACTACTGTGGCTCTTGAGCAGTGGCCTCTGGGCATAGTGTATTACAGAATCACAGAATTTCTAGGTTGGAAGAGACCTCAAGATCATCGA
>NW_023307990.1:0-6728 GCF_011077185.1 Oxyura jamaicensis
GGGAGGGGGGAGGGTGAGCGAACGGCTGTGTGGTGTTTAGCTGCCAGTCGGGTTAAACCACAACACTGCCCCATGAGGGGATGAGTTGAATCTCAAGTGTTTCTATACATACACACACAGCATGAGAGAGAAGCATTTCAGCTCCCCGAAATGGTTGTATACTAATGCATGTAGTATGGGAAACAGTCGGGAAGAACTGGAAATCTGTGTGCGGTCCCAAGGATATGATCTCTTTGCAATCACAGAGACATGGTGGGGTATCTTGCATGAGTCAGCAATGTGCCCTTGTGGCCAAGAAGGCCAATGGTATCCTGGGGTGAATTCGTAAGAGTGTTGCCAGCAGGTAAAGGGAGGTGAGCCTTCCCCTCTACTCAGCCCTGGTTAGGCCACACCTGGAGTATTGTGTCCAGTTCTGAGCTCCCCAGTACAAGAGAGACATAGAACTACTGGAATGAGTTCAGAGGAGGGCTACTAAGATGATTAGAGGACTGGAGCGCCTGTCGTATGAGGACAGGCTGAAAGAATTGTGCCTGTTTAGCCTGGAAAAGAGAAGACTGAGGGGAGACCTCATTAATATATATAAATATCTGAGGGGAGGGTGTCGAGAGGATGGAGCCGGTCTCTTTTCAGTTGTGCCCAGTGAGAGGACGAGAGGCAGTGGGTACAAACTGAAGCACAGGAGGTTCTGGCTGAATATGAGGGGGCACTTCGTTACTGTGAGGGTGACAGAGCACTGGAACAGGTTGCCCAGAGAGCTTGTGGAGTCTCCTTCTCTGGAGATATTCAAAATCTGCCTAGATGCCATCCTGCGCAACATGCTCAAGGTGATCCTGCTTGGCAGGGGGGTTGGACTAAATGATCTTCAGAGGTCCTTTCCAACCTCACCCATTCTGCGATTCTGTGATTCTGTGAATTATTTATAGCACAGTGGGCCCATGACACCTCAGGCCATCAAGGAAGATGTGCAACACATCAAGGGGTGGTGATCAAGGGGTGGACTTGACCATGAGCACTTTTGCACAGGTTATCCATGACTGCGAAATATGTGCTGCAATCAAGCCAGGATAATGGCTGATATATGGGGAGGTCTGGCAGTTATATCACACTCCCTCAAACCTGTAATGGCAAGCACTATGTACTTACAATGGTGGAAGCAACCACCACATGGCTGGAAACATCCTGTGCCTCATGACACTGCCCAGAAGAGTATCCTGGGCCTTGAAAGGCAAGTCTTTTGGTAACATGGTCCCCCGGGGAAGAATTCAGACAACGGGACTCATTTCTGAAACAGCCTTGCCCAAAGACTACGGTACTGAGTGTGTATATCCCATCCCCTATAATCATGCACCAACCTCCAGTAAAATCAAATGATACAATGGACTGTTAAAGACTACACAGAAAACCATGAGTACTGGGACATGCAAGCATTAGGATACACATTTAGGAAAAGCCACCACGCTAGTGGATCTGCCAAACAAGCTGCCCTTGCTCAATGAAAACACCTATGTACTGCAGAAGGATATGAAGCCCCTGCACAATAAAAAACATGCTGGGAAATACAGTCTGCGTTACTTCTGCCTCAGGCAAAGGCAAAACCATCTGTGGGATTGCTGTTTCTCAAGGCCCAGGGCGCAATTGGTTGGTAATTTGTAAGGATGGGGCATCTGATGTGTACCTCAAAGGATTTGGGGTGAGAATAGCCAAAGATATGAATTGTATGATGTTAATTTCTATTTAATGTTTTATGTCATTAGTACTATGGCTCCTATATGTCATATTAATTGTATTACAGTAAGAGTCACCCAGATAATGACAAATTAATTTTGATAGAACCAGAAAAGTGCAGTGGTGATGGAATCAGAACTGACTTCAACATGCAACAGTCCAACACCACACACAATCTCTTCTGCCCTGAAAGAGTGTTATGATGGATGGAGCCCAAAGTGATGGACTAAACAAACTCAACGGACATTTTAGAGGGATGGCCTATAGACTAAGAAAATGATAACTGCATGTGTGCATATATATATGTTTTTATATATGGATAGGAAAAGAGTTTGTTTGTTTGTTTTTTAATTTGGATGTGTGGGACCTGAGCATGACATAAATGGTCTAGAATAAGGGGTGGATATTGTTCTGGTTTGGGCTGGGATAGAGTTAATTTTCTTCCTACTTACTGGTATGGTGCTGTTTTCAATTTAGGATGAGAATAATGCTGATTACACACTGGTGTTTTAGTTGTTGCAGAGCAGTGCTTACTGAGACAAGGGCTTTTCAGCTTCTCATACTGCCCTGCCAGTAAGGAGACTGGGGGTGCACAAGAAGCTGAGAGGAGATAGAACCAGGACAGCTGACCCAAACTGGCTAAAGGGATATTCCATACCATATGACGTCATGCTGAACAATTAATATGGGGTGGTTAGCCGGGGTGGGGGGGACCGCTGCTTAGGGACAGGCTGTGCATCGGTGGTGAACAATTGTATTGTGCATCATTTGCTTTGTACATTCTATCATCATCATCAGTATTGTTATTATTTCTCTCCCTTTTCTGTCCTATTAAACTGTCTTTATCTCAAACCGTGAGTTTTTTGTTGTTTTTTTTTTTTTTCTCACAATTCTCTCCCCCATCCCACTGGGAGGCAGGGGGATGTGAATGAAAAAGGTGCTTAGCTGCCTGCCAGGCTAAACAACAACACTATCTCAGAGAGACAGTACTGTTTCAACTGATTAGTAAAAGTTCACTAACTGCTTCTGTGGTTGCACTGTAGTTGCTCTTCTAATATACATAGTACTATATGTTTTTATCAGAACTCACAAATGATTAATGAGATTGAGCAAATTCTAATCCTTTCTCTGCATAGATTTAATTCCTTATCCCTATTTGACACTAATTTCCCTTACACTTCATTGGTCTCTATATATTGCAACGTGACTAAAGTGCCTTAGTTGCAAAAGCTAATAAAGAATCCTGCCTAGATGTAGGTACCTAAACATACTTCTAGACACGTTTAACAAACAAACAAAAGAATCTTATTATCAGAATCCCTTTGGAATACTTTTAGAAAATCCACCTTTAGACTCAGTTGTAAAACAGTTTAACTTAAATTGTAGGAATTCTTAAGTTTGTTACTATAGTTTCCAAAGAACTAGTAAAGTAATTAAGATTTATGGAGTGGTGTTATCACCTGAGGTGTTTCTGCCTGTCACTACTTAATATTTTTTAAAGATTTTTGGGGAAGTGTGTAGTATTTACTATTTATGGAGTTTACAACTGACTTTTCAAATGGTAAGTCAGAATAGTTGCTGAGCTGCTATTGCAGTTATTCACACCATTGTACTTTGCTTTTCCTTTCCATAGCATTGGTGGGTTCCTAGGTTCCCAGTTTTGGAAGGCCTGTTAGATGGATCTCAGATCCTGAAGACTTACTTTTTAAGTTTTGCATGAAAACAATTTATATGGGCCCAATAATTTTCATTTGAGGGCTGTGTATTGTTGTTTGTTTGTTTATAGATCATGATGTTTCTCTGGTGATCCTCCAAATTCCTTCCCACTCTGAAACCTAGGAATCTCTCTCTGCATTGTCCTCTTCCCAGGTCACGTGTCCCTGCTTCCACTGCCTGTGCATTTCCTCCTTGTGTCTCAGTTTGACCAGAAGGTCCTTGCTCAGCCATCCCGGTTGTCTGCCCTCCCTGTCTCCTTTCTTACGCAGGGGGATGGAGAGTTCTTGTGCTCTAAGGAAAACATCCTTAAAGAGTTGCTAGCTCTGCTCAGCACCTTTGTCCCTGAGGACAGTGTTCCAGGGGATCTTGTACACCACGTCTTTAAATAGCTTGAAGTTCACTTATTGGAAGTTCAGGGTGCTGACTTTATGAAGGGATGAAAGACACGGACTCCTGATGGCTCTTGGACGGGAGACCTTTATTGCCCTTTTTCACTACTACATGACACAAATCAAATAAACACATTTCACATACATATACTTTCCCCGTAGCCACACGCGCTGTCCATGCACCTGATTCTGTCATACAATTGGTTAGAGACCCTCAGACACGTGCCTTGAGCCAGCCAGAAATTGGCCACTGCCCAAAGCTCATCTTTAACACTGTAGCCAATTTACTTTATCTCGACCTTGCTCAAGTTTTTGTTTCTACCGCTTGTTTCCTCATTATCTCTAATTCAGGGACGTGTGACACAGTGTGAAGCCACCTGCAAATTCCTTTCCCACAACTTTGCTCTTAGCCGGGCCCATATTCCTGTTCAACAGATGGTTCTGTACCATTCTGTACCATGCCTCTGAGAAACAGCCATGAACATGTTGAGAGCTTGTGGGTTAAGGACCACAGCAATAAAGGACACCCTGTGGTTGCAGTCTTCTACAGGTCACCTGATCAAGGGGAGCCTGTTGATGAGGCCTTCTTGCTTCAGTTACAAGAAGCATTATACTTGCATGCTCTCATCCTGATGGGGGATTTCAACCACACAGATGTCTGCTGGGAAAGCTACACAGCAGACTGTAAGCAATCCAGGTATCTCCTAGAGTGCATTGAGGATAACTTCCTGGTCTAGGTATTAGACAAGCCAACCAGAGGAGAAGCATTACTGAACTGGTGCTTACCAATGCAAACTCATTAAAGACATCAAGATTGGAGGCAGTCTGGGCTGCAGTGAATACGCCCTGGTTGAGTTTGTGATCTCAAGGAATATGGGCCTGGCAAATATCAAAGTTAGGACCCTGAACTTCCAAAGAGCAAATTTCAAGCTATATCTTTTTAAACATGACCTCAATATGCTTATCAGTTGTTCAGGAGGACAGACTTTTTCATAACAAGAACAGCCCCCCCCCCCCCTTCTTCCACATTGGTGGTGTAAAAGATTACATAAATATTCTCCACTGTGCCCTTAAATCATATCTGGCATAGTCAAGAGAAGATAATTCTTAGGCCACAAGCATGGAATATGTTAACTAAACAAATGAGCTTAGAACAATGATTCCCAAACCAAAATTTATAGGCAACTTGTTACGACTGAGGTTGGCAGGGTGTTGTGGTTTAACCCGGACGGCAGCTAAACACCAAACACAGCCGTTCGCTCACCCTCCCCCCTCCCTCTCTGGGACGGGGGAGAGAAACGGGAAAGTGAAGCCTGGGAGTTGAGATAAAGACAGTTTATTAAGATATGAAATAATAATAATAATAATAGTATGTACAAAATAAGTGATGCACAATGCAATTGCTCACCAGCCGCTGACCGATGTCCAGCCCAACCCCGAGCAGCCGGCCCCCCCACCCCGGCTAGCCACCCCTATATATTGTTTAGCATGACGTCAGATGGTATGGAATACCCCTTTGGCCAGTTTGGGTCAGCTGTCCTGGGTCTGTCCCCTCCCAGCTCTTGCTGCACCCCCAGCCTGCCCGCTGGCAGGACAGAGCGAGAAGCTGAAAAGTCCTTGGCTTAGTATAAGCAGTGCTCTGCAGCAATTAAAACATCAGCATGTTATCAGCACTCTTCTCATCCTAATCCAAAACATAGCACCCTACCAGCTACTAGGAGGAAAAATAACTCTGTCCTAACTGAAACCAGGACACAGGGTCAGTGTAATAACTCATTACCCTTCCCTCAGTGCAATAGCTCACACACCTCTGTTAGAAAGATTGGGCAAGATGTTATATGAAAGTATAGCAAGCAACAGTTCCTGTACAAGGAACTATAGTCCAAAAGAAAGAGCATAGTTAGTCATAACAAAGTGCAATAGCACCAAGCCCAAACATTAAGAAATCATAAATTGGCAGTTTTTTTCAGTGATGATAGTAAAAACCTTGAAGGGGGATGAAAAATGAGCAACACAACAGCTCTCAGGTTCTTTTTCTTTTCCTTTTTTTCTACTATTTTTATGACATTAAGAGTTTTTTCCAAGTTTTCCTCTGTAAAAAGAGGATATGTACTTTTTTCCAGTCCTATGTCAATCCAGGAAAGTACCTACTAGTGGGAGATGCATGGTAAAGCAATAACAATACTAGAACTTGTTTCACATCTCTAATATATAGAAGAAGGATATCGTCTATCTTAGAGTACCTGAAATTCATGTCAGTGGAGGCAACCAACCAGCCTTTCCAAAACTAAATCCTATTTCTGCCTTAGACAACCAATCTGTTTTATAGAACTAATTCAGATACTTTTCATACAGGTAAATATCACATCGGCAAATCTTTGAGATTTTGATCTGAAAGGATAGAGGCCGCTGTCTATCTAAAGTCAAAAAAAAACTCACAATGACTTTGTGTGTTGCATGCAAAGGTTGAATATGTGTAGCGTATTTTCAGCTAACTCATATGATCTCTTACCCATAAAAAGGCCCATGTATGCTCATTCTGAGGAGACCTCAATGAAAATCTGTGAAAATTTGGCCTTTGTTAGGCTTCTATCAGTTGTGTAAGTGCTGACTTAGAACAGTGGGGGTGCAGGTAGTGTTCTCATCTGTCCTTCCAATGGGTGACTAGGACCCAGAAAGAAAGAGGAGAACGGGACAGGTAAATGACTGGCTGAGGGGATGGTGTCTGGACCAAGGCATTGGGTATTTTGACACTGGGCAGGCCTTTGAGAAGCCGGGTATGTGGGCTGCTGATGGACTCCGGCTCAACAAGTGGGGCACAAGCATATTGGTTGTGAAATGTGTTTATTTGATTCGTGTCAGTATGGAACAATGCTAGGGCCGCATGATGAAATATAA
>NW_023307991.1:0-10753 GCF_011077185.1 Oxyura jamaicensis
TGGTGGAGCAGAGACTCCCGGTGCACCCAGCGCTGTTTGCTTGCCTCTATTCGCTTAATAAATCACAAAAATCCTATTTGGGACTTAATCATTTGTCACACTCTGGACCTTTAACAGCTTCTTATAGGGGTCTAGCCATCAACCCGTTATTCGGAATCCACATGCCAGAATTCCCCCAAACCCCCTTAATGTCTTGAAATTTGGGGTATTATATTCAGACTGGTATTCTTTTAATAGTCCATATTGTAAGAAGTTATCGGTCACTGGCTCCAATCTTTTTTCCTTCTTACTGGTCTTGTTCCCATTTGGAGTTGTACCTTCACTGGTTCTGCTGATCTCACTCTCCCAGGTTTCTCTGTTGACCACACAAACATCACTACCACATACTTGATTTCAGATGGTACTTGACTCAGTCCTTCTTCTGGAGCATGTTCAAAATTCCCCTGTAACAAATGTACTTGTGCCTGACAGGCATTATTTTCAGGAATATGTACTTGGATTTTTCCTTTATGAAGGTTATCTGAGCACACAGTTTATTTAATAGGTCTCATTCTAACAGAGGCAAAAGACATTCCAGCAAGTATAAAAATTCATGAGTCAATAATAATTTCCCAGTTTCACATTTAATTGGTTGCAAAAAAGGGTTCAGCCTCTTGCTTTCCTGTGGCCCCAATCAATGGATAATAGATAATGTTAATTCTACATTCTTACAATCCAGATTATGGAACAGTGACTAGACCTAATGATAGTTGCCCTAGTACCATTTGTGGATTTGTTAGTGCAGCCACTAACATCTTAAACTTCTGAGATTCCATGGGATGAAGGGCCTAAAGAAATTTGAATTAAATGAAAAAAAGTAAGTTAGGATAAAAAAATGCTTTAGAATTTTAAATGTTTCACACAATTTGTTGTAAGATAATGCTGTTTTCAGGACTGGTGTTTCCCTTTATTGCAGTAAAACAGGGGGAGGAGAGAGCATGTGGGGAGAAGGGACTTCTATATTAACTGCCCGTTTTGGGAAAGCATAAAATATGCTAGTAGGTGTGATTAAGAAGAAAATATATTTAAAATCTCCAAGTTAACTTCATAGATCTTAGTGAAAAGTGGGATCTGCTTGCTGAAATTTGCTGCACAACTTCCATCTCTTTATTGGCTTGAAGGTCCCACTCAAAGAGTGGTGGTCAATGGCAGTATGTCCAGGTGGAGACCAGTGATGAGTGGTGACCCTCAAGGGTCTGCCTTGGGACTGGTACTATTTAATATCTTTATCAATGACATAGACAGTGGGATCAACTGTACCCTCAGCATGTTTGCAGATGACACCAAGCTGAGCGGTTCAGTTAATTGAACAGAAGGATGGGATGCCATCCAAAGGGACCTGGACAAGCTTGAGAAGTGGGCCCACGTGAACCTAATGAGGTTCAACAAGTCCAAGTGCAAGGTGCTGCACCTGGGTCGGGGCAACTCTGGACATGAGTACAGACATGGAGAAGAACTCATTGAGACCAGCCCTGCAGAGAAAGACTTGGGGGTTCAGGTGGATGAAAAGCTTGACATGAGCTAGCAGTGCACGCTTGCAGCCCAGAAGGCCAACTGCATCCTGTGACCAGCAGGTCGAGGGAGGTGATTGTCCTCCTTTACTCTGCCCTCGTGAGGCCCCACTTATATTACTGCATCCAGGTCTGGAACCCCCAGCACAAGAAGGATGCGGAGCTGTTAGAGCGGGTCCAGAGGAGGGCCACAAAGATGATCAGAGGGCTGGAGCACCTCTCCTATGAAGAGAGGCTGAGAGAGCTGGGGATGTTCAGCCTGAAGAAGGGAAGGCTCCAGGGTGACCTTACTGCAGCCTTTCAAAACTTAAAGGGGTCTTATAAAAAGGATGGAGAAGGACTCTTTACTCAGGTAGAAAATGATAGGTTAGGAGCAAATGGTTTTAAACTAAAAAAGGGGAGTTTTAGATTAGAGGTTAGGAGGAAATTCTTCACTCAGAGGGTGGTGAGGAACTGCAACAGGTTGCCCAGAGAAATTGTGGATGCCCCTTCCCTGGAGGTGTTCAAGACCAGGTTGGATGAAGCCTTGGCCAACCTGATCTAGTAGGTGGCATCCCTGCCCATGGCAGGGGGATTGGAACTAGATGATCTTTAAGGTCCCTTCCAACCCAAACTGTTCTATGATGATGATTCTCTCTGGCAATTCTTAAGTAACCTAGAGTTTAACAGATTGTTTTTTACAGTCTTCCCTATCAGAGAAGAACACATTGGTGAAACAGTGAGGTGAATTTCGGGGGTAGGGCGGGTAGCTGGCCTGTGTTAAAATGAAAATGTTAATCTGATCTTCACATCGGTGTGCATTTTAGTACTAAGCATGAGCGTTTGTCTCTTGATATAAATTGCTTATCAAAAAAAAAAAAGAAAAAAGAAAAAACCTTCAAAGACAAATGTTATGCAAGAGTAATGGACAAAATATAAATACTTTGATGTGTTGTTAAAGAAAAATCTTTACTTTCTGCTTGTGTTAAAAGTGAAAGTTAAAGATATTGACCTGAAGTAAGTATGAGTTTTACTTGATCCTTGAATATTTATATATTTTAATCATTAATGTAAGTCTTAAAAATCTTTGGATCACTCTTAGTAGCTGGGAAGGAGAAAGAAAAAAGATGGAATTCTGAAAAAGCTTTAGTATTGTTTTTCTCTAAAAATATGTTTGTTTTTTACAGTTTTCTTTCCTCTGTTTTTCTTTGGGGATGAGAAAAAAACAACAAACAAAAAGCGCAAAGGCCATGTAGAAGCAAAAGGATGAAAATTATTCTCTATTTCCTATTAGCAAGTGGTATTCATCCACTTCTTGCGAAACAGGACCTCAATATGCATAGCTGTTGCTTGGGAAGACAAACACTTTCATAACGAGAGTCCCCCCCCCATTCTTCTATTGTTGAGCATGACGTCATATGGTATGGAATATCCCTTTGGTCAGTTTATGTCAGCTGTTATAGATTTGTCCCCTCCCCACCTCTTGCCCACCCCCAACCTACTGGCTTTTGTAGGATGGGCAGGGGAGTTGGAGAGACAGCCTTGATGCTGTGCCAGCACTGCTCTGCAATACCCAAAACATCAGTGCCATATCAACTAGCTACAAGTGCAAAGCACAGCACTATACGGGCTGCTGTGGGGAAAGTTAACTCTATCCTAGCCAGATCCAGTACAGTGATATACCTGTATTTGCTGATTTGTGGAGAACACTGACTTTGTTTTATTGCGAATCTAATGGAGAGCAAAGGAGAAGGGATTGAGGAGCAGCTTAAATTGTCCATGCATTTATAATATATTTCAGAACAAGAGCTGTTTGGAATTTGTATTTTGTCTTGTCATATTGAATAATTTGAAGTTATTTAATAATTTAAATTCAAAGGGCAGTTAAGACTGCCATTTGAAATTGGCCTTTTAATATTCTGCTCTGAAGAGCTTCATTTGGAAGCCAAATAATTACATTATGATAAATGGGATATTGATGGGTTCGAGACCTAGATTTTCATCCTGCTGTTGGTTTTACAAGCACCCAGTATTTTTGTTTTATTTTACCAGAAGGGAAAATTTTGCAGATGCGGTCTTAATTACAATAAATACAAGTCATTATTTTGAGCAAATCTTTTTTTTTTTTTTAAAAAATAAAACATTAGAGGCCTGCAAGATTTAAAAAAAATATCTGGTAGATTTTATCTACTATGTCTAAAATAATTAAATTCGTTTAACATCAATTAGTATGGAGTTGCAACATCACTTTCTCAATTGTCTTATTGTTTGATGTAAGCATAACTTTTCATTTGCAGTTTTGAGAAATGCTATCAAAATGTAGTTTATACTGAGTTTAATGCAATTTTACACTGTAAGAGTTAAATATACATTTTAGAGGTTACGTTGCACATATAACCATTTGAGGTACTTAACTGCATAAATCAATTACAAAATAATTCCATTTGGGTAATTCACAATGCTAATTCACAGCTGAATTATTTTTTTACTTTCATTGTGGCATCTCTAATTGTAGCACAATGATTTGCTATGTTGTACTATATAAAAGCAAACTAAAGCTTGTAGTCTCCATGTTTCTTGTATCTAAGTTCTGTTTGTATCAGATACTTTACGACTATGAGTATGACATTCTTTTTGAAAAGAGTACAAGTGAAAACACTGGAAAATGCTTACTTGTACACCTTCTATTTGATAAAAAAACACCCTTGCACAGCTCTTGCTTTTATGGTGGATGTTCACGAATAATCATAATTTCATAATAAAGATAAATCAGAGTATGTACTAGCACATATTTTGGGGCAATAGTGGAAGTAGTTTCTGCATTTGAAGTTTCTACAGTCACTTTACTTCCAGTTGTTTAACTGAAATTTTCCAAGATTTCATCTCTCACTTGAAGTAGTTGCATAACTCCAGTGAGAGGGGAGGGGTGAAAAAGTTTGGCTGTCTTACAGAATTGGGAACAGTTTTTTTTCCCCTCCCCCTATCTTACCTGTAATGTGTGCATGCATGTGAGACATAGGGTTAGAAATTGGAGAGCGATTGATTAAGAATTAATATGTAGGCAACACTCACTGCTTAATATGTGCTACATTTGCGATGTACTGTGCCTGTGCTGCGCTTAGGCCTCCAGATAACAGGAGACCCTGGGACCCCAAGGACCAGATCAAACCAACCTTATGGTTCGGACTATGACCAAGGGCTCAGAGATAAGGAGGACTGTTCATAAAAGGACAAGATAAAGAATGTCAAACATGCAAGGCCTCGAGATAACAGGAGCCCCTTGGACTCTGAGAACTGGATCAAACCAACCTTATGGCTCAGATTGTGACCAAGGGCTCAGAGAGCATGCACAAGGAGACGAGGTGAAAAGTTCAACCCTGATGAAGACGCCTTACTTCATCCTCACGACCCTCAGTGCCCACCACCAGAAGGCACCGCACAAGCGCAGATGGGAGAAGTTTATGGAAATGACTTCTTGGAGCTAATTTTAATACTAAGCGGGGACAGGTTATGCATATGTATAGGCGTACTGGGAAACTTCACGCATATGTAGCTCTTTACTGCATATAACCAAAGCAAGTTGCCACGTTAGGGGCGCACAACTTTGGTGTGACTACCCCCCGTGCTGCCCAGTGCTGAATAAACATAGCTACTTTACAATCTTACTGATTGTGGAGTCTGTTTCTGCGAATCACATGAACTTGTGTGTATTCCCTCAAAATGATTACATAGAGATGAGTGACAGTATGTGTGACAGTGTTAACATGCTAAACATTTTTACTTTTGTGGATACAGTTGCAAGCTACTGTTTTAAACATGGGTCAAGTATTACCATAAAAGCCAGTCAAAGAAACTCTCCAAGACTCAATTTGGAGTTTCATAAAGCAGGCAGTCTTTATTGCGGCAGCGGGCACACGGGATCATTCCACCTAGTGTGTATGCTGAATTGGTCAAGCTACAAGGGTTATATGCAATCAAAATATACATATTAATCAGATTTTCAATAAATAATTAACATATTCATACTATTTCCCGGAGCTCATTAAATATGTAAATGTCACTGCCATTTAATATTTTAAATGTCCCTGACATTAAACATGCAAATGTCCCTGCGCATTTGTTTCTACTGGTGGTCTTTCCGGGTCTTCTGGTGGTCGTAGATAGTCTTCCTCACTGTGTTTGCTGTTTGAACCCAGTTCTGCATGCTCAAACCGTCTCATTCTTTCTTCTCTTATTGTTTCAGTTTAGGCATGCATACTAAGCTTAGTCGTTTACACATTGAAAGACAGGCATACCATGAGTTCCTCACCTAATCTCCCCTTCCCCCTCTGCCCCCAAACATCTTATCCTCACTTTGAGATACAAGTCTGTATTTTCTTAAAAATAAGCTGGCTAATTATTAACCTAAGGTAACAAAAGGGCCAATTCTTAGTAGGGTCTGAAAGTAATGGCACCTTTCTGCGTGTTCTCTCTGCTTCCATAGAGTCATAGAATCATAGAATGGCTTGGGTTGGAAGGGACCTTAAAGACCATCTAACTCCAACCCCCCTGCCATAGGCAGGGATTCCACCTACTAGATCAGGGTGCCCAGGGCCTCATCCAACCGGGTCTTTTACACCTCCAGGGATGGGGCATCCACAACTTCCCTGAGCAAAATTCCTCACCTAATCTTTCTTTGCACTTGCACAAGTGCTGGTGTGATTCTGCCATTTCAAATCCCTGCACAAGATCTTATGGAAAACCACTTTTTTTTTTTTTTTTTTTTTTTTTTTTTTTTTTCCCCTGCAAGTTTAGCTCCCTAAAATGGCTCATAGTGTGGTGTTAAACAAATTCCAGACCTAGCCAGATTGAAGGAATTAAAGTTAGGACTGCAATTTGCAATGACAACATGACAACTGACTGTTACCTTGTGTCAACTATAATAGGAAGCCATAATAATGAATGTATTTACATACTGCACTTAAACAATGCTGTTTGCTTTTTTTGTCTTGTTTAGTCTTAATGCGTTTTTTTTAACGTTATTTTCTCTTCTTTGTTGTTCTAAGTTCTGCACGTCACTTTTAACTGCCTAGATTATTGGCTATGAAGAGAAAACAGGAACTAACAATACAGTTAGCGAAAGTGTGAAGCTATGCTTTTTTCATTTTTCATTTTTCTTTACATAGCTCTTTCATGAAAATAAATCTAAATCTTTGCACTGATATATGCAATTTTAAATGAGAAGAGGAAACAAATTAGAAATGCTTCATGTAGTTGTAATGATTTGTGAAAATCAGACTCTATAACCTTGGGATAGTTATAAAGCAGGTATGTTTGTTCGGCGCTGCGCACCCACGCCAGGCACAAGGGGATAGCTCCACCTAACTTGCACACCAAGGGTTACTGGCAGTGTGCTTATATTAGTGGGACAAGTACATATTCATCTCATTTAATTTCCCGTAAGTCTCTTGTATATTCATCAGGTCTCCGAAGAATCATTAACGTAGGTTCCTGTCTCTATTCTAGGTTCCTGTCTCTATTCGTATGAGTACTGGAGTCCTTGGGTGGTCTTCCAGGGTACTCTGGTGGTCTTTTGCTGAAGGCCAGAAGTCTTCCCCACTGCTAATCTTCTGGCATTTCCTGTCTTGGACAGACTTCAGCAGTCAAGCCAGTTCTTGCTGGTTCCATTATCTATGCATACAGTCTTTTATTCCCTTATCTTTGGATCGTTAACAGACAACTGTGCTAGCTAAGACCTAGGAATCAACATCCTTTATCTTGTTCCCTGTCTCAAGTCCCCCCTTTTCTTTATCCTAAGCAAATTCTTTTGATTATAACACTCCTTCTTGATTCAAATTTTTCATAAAATTCTTACCAATTTCTACTTGGTGCTTGATTCGGTTACACTTCCAGGTTTCATAATCATCTAGTCCTTTCATACAGCAACATAATGCACACCGTACCAATACATGGGTTAAGAATACTAGTTAAAGCAAGATCAATATTCCTAAAAACAATTGCTTAATTCAAGAAAAGTTGGGTAACCAAGAGGTCATTTTGTTCCATAACTCTCAAAAACCCCATAAGGTGTCACCTTGAACTACGTTATGTAAGATCTTGGTCTTTTCCCAAATATTTCTGAGATTGTTAGCGTTCACAAAGACACATAATCCACTAAGAGATTATATGAAGGTACTTTTATTAGGTGCCGGAAGTTAGGGGCATGTCTGCCCAAATCTAACTTCCCCAATTTGTTCACTCTTTTATCCCTTAAAATATTACATATGCATTAAGTTTTGCAACACATCTATGCATATTCATTTCCTAGCTCTGCCCTGCCCCGCTTCGTATGCTAATTATCTTATCAGTCCTTCTGCACTTGTGTAGTACTCTCTGGTGGTCAAGACACTCTTACTAGGTAACCAAGAGCTGTAGGAATTGCCACAGTAAAATTCCTAGATGGGTCAGACAAAATTGAAGACCTGGGACCAGAGAAAAGGGAGCAAATTACCAGACATACCACCAGAAAGTCCATTAGGAATAATGATTAAAAATTGGAACGATAGGGGCCCCGGAGAAGGAAAAAGTAAATTAAAAATGGTTCAATACTGTATGATAGAATGGCCAAATCAGGATATCCAATAATTAATAAGGACCTAGAACCTGTGGAATCAGGACCTTTTGGCCAACATGGTCAGCTCAGGCTTGTGAGCTGTATGCTCTGTGTAGGGCCCTGGAACTATTAAAGGGGAAATGTGGGGCTATATTTACAGCACGTTGAGCTGAATGAACTCCCCATGCCTGAATCACCACCAGAAAGCAGTGTTGTACAACAAAAACTGGAAGTTTCTCCAAAGATGTTGCCATTAAATTAATAATATACTTAAAAAAAATTACTTGTCTCTTGCAGTAATGAACATTAAATACTGTGAGATTTGTTAATCAAACCGATCTTGTAACAAACATTGTATAAGGAATTTGATAATTGTTAAGCAAACTGGTTGGGCAACTTTCCAAGCCACTGCTTCTCATGTTACCTTGTGAGTGTAACTTGTTGAGATCCTATCTGTAGCAAATTCCTGATAAGCTAACAAAGGCAGCGACTGAGATAGCCAAATAAGGACATGCTTGCTAGAGGCCAGGATCCACAATGCAGAGGAAGACTACGGCCTTCATCTTCACGACCACCAGAGGGCTTGTGACTACCCCCCCTTGTCACAGTCTGCGCAACTGCAGAGCACACCAGGACGTGATACTTATACCCGGAACAACCAGGCTATAAGAAGAGGACTCTGGCGGGCGTGAGGTGCGCGCCATCGGTGGAGCAGAGACTCCCTGGCCGCCCAGTGCTGTTCTGCTTGCTTGGTTGCTTGCTTAATAAATTCGGCTTTGATAAATATTTTACTGAGAGTGCGTTTTTCATTGCCACTTATAACACTTGCCATGAAATACTGTTGCTATTAAACTTTATGTTCTGGTTTGGAGACAAAAAGGAATATAGTTAAGGCGTGAGCATGTGACTTTCTGTTTCCTTAAGGTGGTGAGCTTTAATTCTATTCATGCTAAGTCTCAATGAGACATACTAGCATCCATGTGGACCCATTCATTTTAATGTTGTAAAATCGTGGGTCAGATGATTCAAAGCCTTAATGTAAATGTACTCGAGTAGGGGAAAGGTGAATTGGTATCATTTATTTTAAAAAGTCATATGGTGTTTTTTTTTTTAAAGTTTGTACTAATATAAAAATCACATGAGCACGCTTGTTGAACAGTAAAAGTTATTTTTCTGTAAGTGCATTTACTCTATTTTTGAACAAACAGAAGTATCAAATACTTGTTTAAATATTAAGTGGGTGTTTTGAGCCTGCAAAATTTAATATTGGCTCTAAAACTCTGCTTTCAAAAGTACCATTTATTATACCACTATATTTCTGATGTTTGCATAATCATAGAAGGACCTTAAAACTTGAATACACAAACTGAAATATAAGCTGATAGCTGTAATATATAATCGATGTTTATTATTATTTTTTTTTTTTGTATTATAAGAGTTCTGTTTGAAGAGTGGGGGTAGTGAAGGTTTCTTGCTGGGATAAGAAGCTGTGAAGCGCCTGGCTAGAGATTATGCCCCTTCCCCCCTTCTTTTCTATAAGTTGTTAAACTGGTTTGGCAACATGCTGGGACCAAATAAGGAAAAAAGAGTTGAATCACAATGCAGAGGAAGATTACGGCCTTCATCTCCACGACCACCAGAGAGACTGACACGACCCCCTAGCAACAGTGTGCGCAGTTGCAGAACATACCTGGATATGTCACGAGTTCACCAGACTATAAAAGGGGACTCTGGAGGGGGGTGGGTGCGCGCCGTTGGCAGAGCAGAGACTCCCCGGCCGCCCAGCGCTGTTTCGCTTGTTGGCTGCTTACTTAATAAAATCATTTGCATTATTGGACACGACCCTCTCTGTCAATTAATTGAGAGCTAATTTATAACAAATTTGGTGCCGTGACTCGGATGAAGGCAATTTGACTGAAAAGCTCTCCGGAGGGGGCGCCCTGCCGATTTCGGCGGCCTCTGTTGAGAATATTTTCACTCAACGAACACCAACGAACCCTAAAATTAGCAACAAGCAAATAAAGCCGGCTATCCCAAGTAATCTTTGTGCACGAAGACTGAACGAAGACTCAGGATTGAGTAAGTATAGGCCGGTGATCCGTTCGGTTGGGGTTGGGTATCCCGGAGCATGATGTGTGAGACGTCCAGTAGGACGAGGCGAGTGCGGACCCCTCGGTAGTGCGGTACCCACATCCCGCGAGGGACTGGGCCACGAAAAGGGGGAAGCGTTGTGTGTGAGTGCGTGAAGGTGCTCCGGAAGATGGGACAGAAGAAAAGTAAGCCTTCTGGTCCCATGGGTAAGGGAAACTCTAGTGTGAGTTTACCTCCTATTCCCCCGGATAGTCCACTGTGGGTTCGAGTCCCACCAGAGTTGCCGGGTTAATGATTAAGAATTGGAGTGATTCCCCTTCTAGGCAGGGAAAGAGTAAAGTAAAGTGAATATGCACATTTTTGGATTAACTCAGAAACTAGAGCTAATCTGTATCCCCTTGTCCTGGTTTCAGTTAGGACAGTTATTTTTCCTCCTAGTAGCTGGTAGGGTGCTATGTTTTGGATTAGGATGAGAAGAGTGCTGATAACATGCCGATGTTTTAATTGCTGCAGAGCAATGCTTACACTATGCCAAGGACTT
>NW_023307992.1:0-3817 GCF_011077185.1 Oxyura jamaicensis
TGTTTGGCTTGCTGTTAATATTCTCCTGTATGACTATGTTGTACGTAATCCGTTCTCTTTTCTCTTTCTTCCTCTATATCCAATCGGAGAATGTGTTGAAATCTGTGTTTCGTTTCTTTATCACACTGTGCGGTAACATGCTGGCCTCCAGTTTTGTCTGGTACTCAGGCCCTGCATTGCTATCCTTCTGGTCTCCTGGAGATTATCTTTCTGGAAATATGAAGAATTACACTGCCTTCTTTTTCTTCCCTGGCAGTCAATTTATGAATAATATCAGGGCTGGTGCTTTTTTCTTCTCTCCCTGTGGGCTAATCACAGCAGCCTTTGAGTTTTTTGGATACCCTTGGTAGGATGTCATCCTCCTATTACTAGTTCTATTCTTTTTCTTCCTTCCCAAAATCAAACAATTTATTAAGAATAGCATCCAAAGACCTGCCCCGAGGCAAAGTAGTTGTGGGTGGCAGGGTGTGTGGGGGGATATGGGCAGGTACCTGTCACGGTTTTCTCCTCCAATGGTTTTTAACTTCACCCCTGAACAAGTGAAAAATCCACAAAAACTGGTAGAATGTTTGAAAGACGTATGCCCTGACCCTGGCAATACCAGAGAACTCCACCAGCTTGCTGCACTCTGCTGGGGTCTGGCTCACGCCTATCAAATGTCAATTAACACTGCCCAGCACCCTCAAGGGGATAGGAAAGTTTCTGAACTTGATAATGAGATAACACACACTGTGACCACCCCAAACGACCAACCATCTATGGTATCAGTAGCCCCTATAGTCAAGACAAAACAATGGAAACGGAAGTCAGCTCGTTTAGTAAGGGAAGAAGCTTATCCTGAGGAGGAAGGAGAGGAGGAAAAGGCAGGCAGCTCTAAAGCAGCGTCATCACAACATCAGGGAGAAGAGACTGAAATAATAAATGAATCAGAAACCACTCGATCTCTATCCTTGAGTGAGTTGCGAGAAATACGAAAGGATTTCAGTCGTCATCCAGGTGAGCACATCCTCACCTGGTTGCTTCGATGCTGGGATGCTGGGGCCAATAGCCAACAACTAGAAGGCAGTGAAGCCAAGCAGCTGGGATCCCTCTCTAGAGAAAGGCTCATTGACAGAGTAATTGGGAGAGAGGCACAGGTCCTCAGCCTCTGGAGGCGACTCCTGGCAGCCGTGAAAGAAAGGTATCCCCACAAGGAAGATATTGTATACCAAGTAGGCAAGTGGGCCACCATGGAGAAAGGTCTCCAGCAACTGAGGGAATTAGCTGTGCTGGAGATGATTTATAGTGATTTAAACAATGCTCAGACACCTCAAGATCCCGACGAAGTCCAATGCACGACATCCATGTGGCGGAAGTTTGTACGGGCTGCACCCTCATCACATGCCAGCACACTGGCAGCAATGAATTGGAATGAGGGGATGGGGCCAACAGTGGACAATGTGTCCATTCAGCTTCATAGATATGAAGAAAACCTCACTGCCCCAATACGGGCCTGCATTTCAGCCGTGGAGAGACTGTCCCAGCGGTTAGAGGAACATATCACTTCCTCCCCACCTAGATGGAAGACTCTTTCAGCTATTAAGTGCCAGCATTCTCCGGCTCAAGCAAGAGAGAATCGAGGACGCACACCACGGGGTACCTTGTGGTTTTATTTACGTGACCATGGGGAAGATATGAGGAAGTGGGACGGTGAACCGACCTCGGTCCTAGCTGCTCGGGTACGTGAACTACGGAAAGACATGGCAACAAGAAAAGAGGCCCCTAGGAGGATTGCTGCCCCAGTTTCTGTTGGGCAAACCCCCAGAGGCAGTAGAAAAGCTAGCATTACTCCTGACCCTGACGAAGAGACCTCTAATTCACATTTGGAAGAATTAATTGACAGATGCTCCAACCAGGACTAGTGGGGCCCTGCCTCTGGCCAGGTAGAGGAGAGGGACAACCGGATTTACTGGACTGTGTGGATTCGATGGCCTGGCACACCGGAACCGCAGAAATATAAAGCTTTAGTGGACACAGGTGCACAGTGTACCCTAATGCCATCAGGCCACCAAGGGGCACAACTTATCTCTATCTCTGGAGTGACAGGGGGATCCCAAGAGCTAACTGTATTGGAAGCTGAAGTGAGTCTAACTGGGAATGAGTGGCAAAAACACCCCATCGTGACTGGCCCAGAGGCTCCGTGCATCCTCGGCATAGACTACCTCAAGAAAGGGTACTTCAAGGATCCAAAAGGGTACCGGTGGGCTTTTGGCATAGCTGCTTTGAGCGCAGAGAAGATTAAGCAGCTGTCTACCCTGCCTGGTCTCTCAGAAGACCCTTCTGCCGTAGGATTGCTGAGGATTGAAGAACAACAAAGTGGATCGAGCTTCAAAAATTGAAGTAGCTCAGGTGGACCTGGACTGGGGACGTAAGGGTGAGCTGTTTGTAGCTCGATGGGCCCATGAAACATCAGGGCATCTAGGGAGGGATGCCACATACAGATGGGCTCGTGATCGAGGGGTGGACCTGACCATGGAGGCCATCACGCAGGTTACCCATGAGTGTGAGACATGTGCTGCAATCAAACGAGCCATGAGGATAAAGTCTCCCTGGAACAGGGGGAGATGGCTTGGATTTCGATATGGTGAAGCCTGGCAGATTGACTACATCGGACCACTCCCACAAACCCGCCAAGGCAAACGTTACATACTAACCATGGTAGAAGCAACAACTGGGTGGCTCGAAACATA
Organism: Oxyura jamaicensis; assembly: GCF_011077185.1. Classification (NCBI taxonomy): domain Eukaryota; kingdom Metazoa; phylum Chordata; class Aves; order Anseriformes; family Anatidae; genus Oxyura; species Oxyura jamaicensis. The sequence goes on from NW_023307992.1 coordinate 2,730, forward strand.
CCCAGTAAACCATGCCACCGCCCGAAACACTATCTTGGGCCTGGAAAGACAAGTGCTGTGGCGACATGGTACACCAGAAAGAATTGAATCCGACAATGGGAGTCACTTTCGAAACAATTTAGTCACCTCCTGGGCCAAGAGACATGGCATTGAGTGGGTGTATCACATCCCTTATCACCCACAAGCTTCTGGGAAGGTTGAGAGATACAATGGATTGTTAAAAACTATGTTATGAGCATTGGGTGCTGGGACGTGGAAACATTGGGACATGAATCTACCAGAGGCCACTTGGCTAGTTAACAACAGGGGGTCTGAAAGCCGTCCTGGTCCTGCTGAAACAAAACCCCTACACACTGTGGGAGAAGCTAAAGTCCCCGTAGTGCATGTAGGGAAGTGGATGGGGAAGGCGGTGTGGGTTACTCCTGCCATGGGAAAAGGCAAACCCACTTGTGGGATTGTCTTTGCCCAAGGACCAGGGTATACCTGGTGGGTAATGCAGAAGGATGGGGATATCAGGTGTGTGCCTCAAGGAGATTTAACCTTTTGAGAAAATTAATCTGTAATCCAAGTTATGTGTTGCAGGAGGACATTGCAGAACCAATGACAGGTCAACTTCGCAAGGAGCCGGGCAAATGCAACAGTGACATGAGCTAAGCTGGTGCTGGTGTCAAGAAAATCAACTTCGCCTGCCCTGAGTAACCATTTTGACAGATGAAGCTGAAACCATCAACAGCTTTTATGAACATTTTTGGGAAAAGCCTGTGGAATGAAAAGTACAGATGTATAAACACTTTAATAGATAGAGAATAATGGTGATGAAATATCTATATACTAAACTATGGGGACCTGAGTGTGACACAAATGTTATGGAATAAGGGGTGGAGGTTGTGTTGGGTCTGTCTGGGATGGAGTCACCTTTCCCTGCAGCAGCCCACATAGTGCTGGCACAACATCAGAACTCCTTCCAGGCCCCCAAGAGCCAGCAGGCTGGGGGTGGGCAATTGATGGGGAGGGGACATCACCAGGGCAGCTGACCTAAAACAACCAAAGGGATATTCCATAACACCTGATGTCACACTGAGCAATAA
>NW_023307993.1:0-4016 GCF_011077185.1 Oxyura jamaicensis
TTATTGACACTGAGGTATTCAGGGTGGTTACAAGTTCACTTGTTCCAGTTAATTTCTCTGCATAGAGCTTACTGAGTTAGGTTAAAAATGCAGCTTCCTCTTTTCTGGCCTTTACAGTCATAGACAGTATGATACACCAATGTCTGGGAGCTCAAGCTTCCTTTTCTAGTAGTTGGCTGCAGCTGTTGGCCGTAGCTTGGGCCAAGAAACTCACCCCAAGTAGAACTAGAAGAGGTCCGATAAGGGCCATAGTGCTTGGCGGTCACAGCCCGAAGGGGTTGCAGCCCTTGGCAGACCTTTCCAGCTGCAGCACCAGTTCCCTATCCGGTCTTGCCCTCTTCCCTAATCTTAAAGGGGTGTACACTGCAGATGTACCTTCTCGATACCTTCAGGGGATAACGCTTAACTGATCCATGTTATTGATAAATCTCTCCCCTTAATAGGTATCTATTCAAGAGGTTCTTTGTTTACTTATTTTACAGGAGTAATTACAATAAATTTGGAGTAATTACAATGAAGGAGTAATTACAATAAAATTCCCACAGCAACTTAGCTTATACTCTGATGAAGGCTTCTTCAAGTCCATCTGATAGTTTAGTTTCTCCGGGTTCGGATGTTAATTTCTACTCTTCCACTGGACCTTTTACTCACGACACGTGTCCATCCTTTTTCAGCAGTTCTCACAGCTGTTTCCTTGTTAATAGATAACAGCTAATAGATAACAGTTAATAAATATCGGCTGTTTTCTTTTTAATAAAACAAGAAAAGGTCCTTCCCAGAGGGGAGATAAGTTTTCTTCTTTCCATGTTTTTATTAGAACCCTATCTCCTGGTTTTAACTGGTGAATTGCTAATCCTAAAGGTGGTGTCTGAGCCATCATCCCAGTTTCTCTTAGCTCTTTTAATCTTCTACCAATGGTAATTATATATTTCTGGATACTACGATCCTCAGCTCCATTGTTCCCTAGGGGCATCCCTTGAGAATAAGGCATGCCATATAACATTTCACATGGTGATAATCCAGTCTCAGTGTGTGATTTAGTTCTAATGTTTAAAAGTGCCAATGGTAAGCATTTCGTCCAGGGCATTTTTCTCAATCACTAACTTAGCCAATTGTTGTTTTATTGTTTGATTCATTCTTTCTACTTTCCCCGAGCTTTGTGGGTGCCACGGAGTGTGGTATTCCCACTGAAAGCCTAATGATTGACATAATAATTTTATTATTTTAGAAGTAAAGTGTGTGCCCTGATCAGAATCAATGTACTGGATTATCCCATATCTAGGTATTAAGTGTTCTAATAACATTTTTACCACCGTTCTGGAGAACAAGCAACCCAAAACAGCAAGGCATTTCCTGAATCACCCCTCTTTGTTCCCTCCTCCAAACTCTTTACGTTCCTGATGTTATCACCAGCCATGGGACTTCTCGACCCCCATGGCCACACTCCCACATCTCCCCCTTCTTTAACATAAAAAAGCACAAATTAAGAAAGCACGATTAACACAAACTAAAACACAGAGAAAAACTACCAGGCATACTAATTCTATCTTTTCTTAGGGTTCACACCCCTACTCTCCCTTCTTTGTTTTAGAAGCTGTCCTGGTTTAGTTAGGATAGAATTAATTTTCCTCCCAGTAGCTGGTAGAGTGCTATGTTTTGGATTTAGAATGAGACTAATGTTGATAACACACTGATGTTTTAATTGCTGCAGAGCAGTGCTTACACTAAGCCAAGGACTTTTCAGCTCCTCACTCTCCTGCCAGTGGGCAGGCTGGGGGTGCAGCAGGAGCTGGGTGCAGCAAGAGATGGGAGGGGACAGACCCAGGGCAGCTGACCCAAACTGGCCAAAGGGGTATTCCATACCATCTGACGTCATGCTAAACAATATATAGGGGTGGCTAGCCGAGCTGGGGGGGCCAGCTGCTCGGGGTTGGGCTGGGCATCGGTCAGCGGGTGGTGAGCAATTGCATTGTGCATCACTTGTTTGTGCATATTATTATTATTATCATTATTATTTTCTATCTTAATAAACTGTCTTTATCTCAACTCAGAGGCTTCACTTTCCCGTTTCTCTCCCCCATCCCAGAGAGGGAGGGGGGAGGGTGAGCGAACGGCTGTGTGGTGTTTAGCTGCCAGCCAGGTTAAACCACAGCAGAAGCATACATAAATTGGTACAACGGAACACTTAAATAATACAACTGGACACAAAAATATACATTTTTAGAGAAATTCACATCAGTAATTGTATAAAGCTTTCTTCTGTACTAAGGGATCCTGAAAATTTAGGACTAAAACATTAACTTTGTAATGTAATGTAAAAGGGTTATCATGGCAGTCCTCAAAGGCCACTATATAGCACACTGACATATTCAAGGCTCTCAGCTTTTATTTCAGTCTGTGTATTCAAGTTTTGAGGTCCTTCTATGATTAAGCAAACATCAGAAATATAGTGATATAATAAATGGTACTTATGAAAGCAGAATTTTAAAGCCAATATTAAATTTTGCAGGCTCAAAACACCAACTTAATATTTAAACAAGTATTTGATACTTCTGTTTGTTCAAAAAATAGAAAGAGTAAATGCACTTACATAAGAATAACTTTTACTTTTCAACAAGCGTGCTCATGTGATTTTTATATTAGTACAAACTTAGAAACAAACAAACAAATCCACCATATCACTTTTTAAAATAAATGATACCAATTCACCTTTCCCCTACTTGAGTACATTTACATTAAGGCTTTGAATCATCTGACCCACGATTTTACAACATTAAAATGAGTGGGTCCACAAGGATGCTGGTATGTCTCACTGAGACTTAGCATGAATAGAATTAAAGCTCACCACCTTAAGGAAAGAGAAAGCCACATGCTCATGCCTTAACTATATTCCTTTTTGTCTCCAAACTAGAAAATAAAGTTTAATAGTAACAGTATTTCATGGCAGTAGATGAGTACTTTTTAATCAATTATATTTTATTAATTAATATTATTAATTTAATGGCAACATCTTTGGAGAAACTTCCAGTTTTTGTTGTACAACACTGCTTTCTGATGGTGATTCAGGCATGGGGAGTTCATTCAGTTCAACGTGCTGTAAATATAGCCCCACTTTTCCCCTTCAATAGTTCCAGGGCCCTACATAGAGCATACAGCTCATAAGCCTGAGCTGACCGTGATGGACTCAAAGGTCCTGATTCCACAGGTTCTAGGTCCTTATTAATTATTGGATATCCTGATTTGACCATTTTATCACATAGTACTGAACCATTTTTAATTTGCTCCCTTTTCTCTGGTTCCGGGTCTTCAATTTTGTCTGACCCATCTAGGAATTTTACTATGGCAATTCCTACAGCCCTTGGTTACCCAGTAAGAGCGTCTTGCAGGGGGTTTAGGACCTATCACCCACCCACGAATCCTAGAGGAATCACTTCAGTCCTTCACCGGCCAAGTCCCTCGCAGGAGATTGGAACCGTGGTTAGAAGACCTCCACACTTGCTTCGGAACCAGGTTCCATCTCAGTCACACTCTTACACACACAGACAACCGAATCCCACGCAACTGAACGGTACACACTTCAAATACTCACGACTCCGTCATCTTCGTTCGGATCTTCGCGCGCAGAATTACGGGCAAAATACAATGCTGCAGCCAGCAAGGGAGCTCATAAAAAAATCAAATTCTTTGCTTGCCTTTATTCAGGTTCAGGATGGTGTTAGTCCCGACCTGACTCGAACAGGAGCCACCAAATGGTGGGGCGACCCTCCTAGATCCAGTCAGAATTCAGGAACCGAGACCATCCCGGATGTTGTGGTTTAACCCGGCAGGCAGCTAAACACCACACAGCCGTTCGCTCACCCTCCCCCCTCCCTCTCTGGGATGGGGGAGAGAAACGGGAAAGTGAAGCCTGTGAGTTGAGATAAAGACAGTTTATTAAGATAGAAAATAATAATGATAATAATAATATGTACAAACAAGTGATGCACAATGCAATTGCTCACCACCCGCTGACCGAT
>NW_023307994.1:0-7096 GCF_011077185.1 Oxyura jamaicensis
GTTGGCCTCGGCCCATCGGTCCAGCCTATCCAGATCCTCCTGCAGAGCCTTCCTACCCTCGAGCAGATCGACACACGCACCGAACTTGGTGTCGTCTGCAAACTTACTGAGGGCGCACTCGATCCCCTCGTCCAGATCATCGATGAAGATGTTAAAGAGGACTGGTCCCAGTACCGAGCCTTGGGGGACTCCACTAGTGACCGGCCTCCAGCTGGATTTGACTCCATTTACCACAACCCTCTGGGCCTGGCCATCCAGCCAGCTCTTAACCCAACGAAGTGTACGCCAGTCCAAGCCATGAGCAGCCAGTTTCCTGAGGAGAATGCTGTGGGGGACGGTGTCAAATGCCTTACTGAAGTCAAGGTAGACCATGTCCACAGCCTTTCCCTCATCCACTAAGCATATCACCTTGTCATAGAAGGAGATCAGGTTCGTCAAGCAGGACCTGCCCTTCGTAAACTCATGCTGACTGGGCCTGATCGCCTGCTTGCCCTGCAACTGCCGCATGAGGACACCCAAGATAATCTGCTCCATGAGCTTCCCTGGCACTGATGTTAAACTAACAGTTCCCCGGGTCTACCCTCTGGCCCTTCTTGTAGATGGGCGTCACATTCGCTAGCCGCCAGTCAACTGGGACCTACCCCAATAGCCAGGACTGACGATAAATGATGGAAAGCGGCTTGGCAAGCTCCTCCGCCAGTTCTCTCAGTACCCTCGGGTAGATCCCATCCGGCCCCATCGACTTGTGTACATCCAAATGCTGTAGCAGGTCGCCAACCATTTCCTCGTGGATTGTGGGGGCGACATTCTGCTCCCCATCCCCTTCCACCAGCTCAGGGTACTGGGCGTCCAGAGAACAACTGGTTTTGCTGTTAAAGACTGAGGCAAAGAAGGCGTTAAGCACCTCAGCTTTTTCCTCATCTCTGGTTACTAAGTTTCCCCCCACATCCAGTAGAGGGTGGAGATTCTCCTTAGTCCTCCTTTTCGTGTTGATGTATTTATAAAAACATTTTTTGTTGTCCTTAACAGCAGTGGCCAGATTGAGCTCCAGATGAGCTTTGGCCTTTCTGATTTTGTCCCTGCACCGCCTCGCAGCATCCTTGTAGTCCCCCTGAGTGGCCCGCCCTCTTTTCCAAAGATTATAAACCCTCTTTTTTTTCCGAAGCTCGAGCCACAGCTCTCTGCTCAGCCAGGCCGGTCTTCTTCCACGCCGGCTCGTCTTTGGGCACGTGGGGACAGACCGCTCCTGAGCCATTAAGATTTCTTTCTTGAAGAGCGCCCAGCCCTCCTGGGCTCCTCTGTCTTTCAGTACTGCCTCCCAAGGGACTCTGCCAACCAGTGTCTTGAACAGCTCAAAGTCAGCCCTCCGGAAGTCCAAGACAGTGGTTTTACTGATCCCCTTCCTGACTTCGCCGAGTATCGAGAACTCTACCATTTTGTGGTCACTCTGCCCAAGACAGCCCCCGACCACCACATCTCCCACCAGTCCTTCTCTGTTAGTGAACAGAAGGTCTAGCAGGGCACCTCCCCTGGTAGGCTCGCCAACCAGCTGCGTCAGGAAGTTATCTTCCACGCTCTCCAGAAACCTCCTGGACTGCTTTCTCTGGGCTGTGTTGTGTTTCCAGGAGATGTCTGGGAAGTTAAAGTCCCCCACAAGAACAAGCGCTGATGATTTCGCAACTTCCGCCAGCTGCCTGTAGAACTCCTCTTCCGTCCCCTCATCCTGGTTTGGCGGTCTATAACAGACCCCCACCAGGATGCTTCCCTTGTTGGCCTTTCTGCTGATCCTAACCCATAGCAACTCCACCTTGTCATTCCCAGCTTCAAGTTCGACGATGTCAAAACACTCTCTAATATAGAGAGCCACACCGCCACCCCTTCTGTGCTGTCTGTCCCTTCTGAAGAGCCTATAGCCAGACATTGCAGCACTCCAGTCATGAGAGTGGTCCCACCACGTTTCTGTGATGGCAACCAAGTCATAGCATGCGTGCTGCGCAATGGCTTCCAGCTCCTCCTGCATGTTGCCCATGCTGCGTGCGTTAGTGTAGATGCACTTCAGCTGGGCCTTAGCCTTCTCCCCCAGCCTTGCCACTGTTCCCCCGGCACACCTCCGTGCCAATTGCGCATGTCCCAGTTCAAACTTGGAATGAAATCAATTTAAGAGAATTATGGAGGGACTTTATGGGTGGTGGTTGGCTTACTAGAATCGGGATAGTTGTATTGGTAATATGTGGAATATTATTGTTAATAATTCCATGTTTAATACCCTGATTTACCAGGGTATATAATACACTCGGTTATACAAGGAATGCAAATATCTGTGGTACCTGTTGACCCAGAACCAGGGTAAGGGAAAACCCATTCCCTGATGATAATAAAAACAAAAGAAGATCCAAAATTGGTACCAATTCAGCAAGTATTGACTCGATTGGGAAAAAAAAAACCAAAAAAAAAAAAAAAACACGAATCAATACCATGAAAAAAGGAAATGGGGGATTTTGAAATGTGTTCATTTGATTTGTGTCAGTATGGAACAATGCTAGGGACGCATGATGAAATATAAACTCCTATTTAAGAAAAACAGAGTGATTAGTGTACATAGTTCTTGTATCATGCAAAGGAACGATCCAGCAATTTGTGTAAATAGAGGGTTTGAAGGGCGAACATTGAGACTCTAGTCTGGGAGATAAGAGGACCAAGGAGTTTCTTTTAGGAAACTGCAGACTTTTGCATGGGATACTGCGCAAGCCTCTGATAACCAGCAAAGAGATCCACCAAATAAGGAGAAAGGGGCAGTTGAAGGACGACCGAAGGACAAAGCCTGGGAGGAAGACTACGAGCCTTCAGCACAAGAGACCCCCAGAAAGACCACCAGAGACTGATACGCATGCGTCCAGAGAGGGTTTGGATTCCAGGAACTAATTATAATAACCCTGCCTTTTCTAGGAATAGTGATGAATATGTATAAGTCTAGGAGCATAAAAATCAGCCACCTGATGTAACAGGTGTGCGTCCTGGTAGAGCAGAGACTCCCGGTGCACCCAGCGCTGTTTGCTTGCCTCTATTCGCTTAATAAATTATAAAATTTAATTAGAATCCTATTTGGGACTTTGTCATTTATCACACATACCTGGGAATTATTTGTTCTAGAATTACTTTAGTTACTATGTTCACAGTAGCAGATGCTGAGGGGAAAGCTTACACCCACCCTGACAAATGATCGACCAAGACTAATAAGTATTTAAATCCATCATTCCTGCATCCAACTGCAGTCCCTCTCTTGGGCTATTTCCAAGGGTCTTTCGAATCACTTTTGATTCATCCCCATGCTAAAATTTTGTTTTGCCAATTATCATTACTATTAAAAATACAGTAATTCCAACCATAAATATTAACAGCCCTTGAGTACACTCCAGCTCAGTGTAGGATAACCTGCGTATGACTGCCACGTACAGTTTCTTGGCATCATTAAACTACATGTAAACTACAAAAGAGAAGGTGCTCGGTTGTATATGAATGACAGGTGTTAGGTTAAAAGGTGGTTACTATCCATCTAGTACTGATTCGATGGATTTTTCTGGAGCAATCTTTCCCTTCCCAAGCATAAAGGTTATTTGGGGTTGTTAACACCATTGCCACTGTCCCAGTCTGAGGCATTTTAACCAGCATGGGCTGGCCTGCATAGTCATGTGAGGTTGTCAACTTGCTGATTGAACTGGCTGACTGATCATGTCTTCTATTTCTAGCAATTGCTTCCAGCTGTCACTTTGCCAGACAGGGACTCTATTTACCTGCAAGCCATTGGCTGCCCAGTGGCCTATCCACTCTGTGGCTCCTTTATAAACTGCATATGAATCAGTATAGATATGACTGGCACCATGTCATAAGACTGTTCTGTTTCCCAACTTGAGCACTCCCTTTACCTGTTTCATCTAATCTTTGTCCTGTTGCTACTTCTAGAGCCATGGCCTTATATTTCCTCTCATTATTTTGCCTATAAGATGATGCATCAGTGAACCATACCCCCTTAAGGTCACTGCCTTCCCTCAGAGGAGACGCCTCCTGAATCGGAGATGGTTTGCTTGGCAGGGTTTGGAATAGTAAAGTCCTGTTTATATCTTTCTGCAATTTAGATACCATGATGTTGCCTTCTGTAATAGGCATAATTTCATCAATAACTTCCAGATAGGCATACAACTTGCGGACTGTGGGTTTCTGGGCAATACATATACGTGGTACCATACCCTTGTGGACTATATCTAGATGGAAGGGACCTTGAACAATCACACTCTGTTCTCTTCTTATCTAGTCCACCTGCTTCATCACTCACACTAGAGACAGAAAGCCTTTTTCAAGATCTGAATATCTCATTTCACTGTCATTGAAAGAGTGGGAGTTAAACTCCAGTGGTCTGTCTGGTCCTTCTGGTCCCTTTTGCCAGAGATTACAAGGGGACCATGTTCACTGGATCCCCATTCTATGGGTTGGTTGGGTGCAAGGGACCTAGCTTTTGGAACAACCTCAGTTCTTTTATTAATTTTGACACATCCTTGTGCTGTTTAGTCCAGTCCCATGGTTTCCCTTTTCTAAGCAGACTGTATAAGGGACTGGCGATGATAGAAAAACCAGGGATATGTTTACACCAGTAACCTAAAACTCCCAGAACTCAATGTACCTCCTTTGTGCTAGATGGACTCTGCCCCTGCTCTGTTTTCTTCAGGGTGTCCAGAGGAATAGAACTGGCTCTTTAATCTACCAGACTCCTAGGAACTTAACCTCTTGTCTGGGTGGGGTGTTTTTACCCTGCTACGCAGCTGAACTCCACCACAACCTCTCTCTCACTCCCTCTCCTCAAAGAAAAAAAAAGGAAGAAAATATGATGGATAGGGCTCAAGGGTTGAGATAATTATCATCGGGGCAAAACAGACTCAGCATAGGAAGATTAATATAATTTATTGCCTATTACTAGTAGATAAGAACAAAACATCTCCCCGCCCATCCACCCCCTTCTATGGCCTCCCCCTGAGCCATACAGGGGAACGGGGAATGGAGGTTGCGCTCAGTCCATAATGCTTTGTCTCTGCTGCTCCTTTGTGGTCACTCTCTTCCCCTGCTCCAACGTGGGGTCCCTCCCAGGATGCAGTCCTTCTTGAAATGATCCTGCATGGACTTCCCACAGGCAGCAGCTCTTCAAGAACTGCTCCAATGTGGGTCTGTACCATGGGTTCTATCCTTCAGGAGCAGACTTCTCCAGTACGTGTCCCTCACAGGCAGCAGCTCCTTCCAGATCACCTACTCCTGTGTGTGCTCCTCTCCACGGGCTACATGTCCGTCCTGGAATCTGCTCCAGTGGGGGCTCTCCATAGGCCTCAGCCTCCTTCAGGCCAGATCCACCTTCTTCACCGTGAGCTCCTCCACAGGCTGCAGTGTGGAAATCTGGTCCACAGTGGTACACCATGGGCTGCAGGATGACAGCCTGCTCCATGTTCCTCTCCACAGGCCACAGGGGAACTTCTGCTCTAGTGTCTGGAGCATGCCCTCCTTCTTCACTGACCTTGGTGTCTGCTGGGTTGTTTCTCACTCCTCACTCTCCCAGCTGCTGTTGTTCAGCAGTTTCTTCCCTTTCTTAAAAGTGCTCTCACAGATGCACAACCAATGTTGCTCATTGGCTTGGCTCTGGGCAGTGGCGGGTCCCTTTTAGAGCCAGATGGAACTGGCCCTTATCTAACATCGGGCAGTTTCTGAATTCTTCTCACAGACGCCACCCCTGTAGTCCCCGTGCTACTAAACTCTTGCCATATAATCCCAATACAATGTGCCCCTGACATTTTGATAGAGGAATGTCTAATCCCATAGCTATTAATTTTTCTTGTATAGCTTCCATGGCGTGTTTGACTGTCTACATTTTTCCCTCCTATTAATGTATTGATATATTACAGTGCCTGGCAGGCTGGGGATTTCTGTTAAAACCTTTGCCAAGGCATTGTGAGCAATAGTAGGGGAGTGTTTATATCCTTGAGGCAGCCCATTAAAGGTATACTGTATCCCTTTCCAAGTAAAGGCAAATTGAGCCTTATCATGTTGCTGGAGCGTAATCATGAAAAACATATCTTTAATGTCTAAATTTTTCATCCATGGGTGTGATGCTCCCTGAATTTGGGTTATCAATTCCTCAATATTTGGCACAGCATCAGTTAAAGGTGCTGTATTAGCATTCCATAGCCTATAATCAACCAAAAACTGCTACTGTCCATTCAACTTTTTCACCAGACAGACAAGAGAATTGTAAGGGGAATGCGTGTGAGTGATAATACAGTTTTTTTCCATGACTGATACCACCCCATCAATGCCCAAATGTACAGCTGCTGTCAGAGAGTACTGCCTTAACACATCCCTCTCATACATCGCTTGTATGCAGGCTGCTTTTTGCATAGACACAGACAAATCAGAGAACCCTGATGTCTTAATAACAAGGGGATTTCCTCTTTCTTGGGGGTCTATGCCGCCATCCCAATAGACGGCTCGTGTACTCAATGAGTAGTTTTGATCACCTGGTGCAATTGTTAAAAACACTCCAGGGCTCCAATAGCCTCCTGCCTCTTCCTCACTTAAGAGGATTCGTTCTTGTTCTTCTATTCCTGCTTTAGATGGTGCACACATTTTTGCAGCAGTTTATCCATGGCAATCCTGCCAACTACACCGATTTTATTTTTATAAGGCTCTATTGAACACTGGTGCACAGTGCACCCTAACGCCATCAAGCTATAAAGGGGCAGAACCCATCTGTATTTCTGGAGTGACAGGGGGATCCCAGCAATTAACTGTATTGGAGGCTGAAGCGCATAAGCATGTTAAAAAAAAATTGTTATAAGCATTATATCTGTATGTGTTCCCTGTCGTGCTGTTTATCACTTCTGGGGGCTTGCTTAAGATTATTAATTTACTGTGCGGTGTTGTGGTGGTTTTACTTGAGTGGGCAGCCGAGCTCCACCACAATTGCTCTCTCACTCACCCCCTCCTCAAAGAGGAAGGGGGAGAAAAGACAACATAAAGAGCTCGAGGTTTGAGATGAGAATGATTTAATTAAAGGGAAGGG
>NW_023307995.1:0-1955 GCF_011077185.1 Oxyura jamaicensis
CATTCCTTTGCATGATACAAGAACTATGTACACTAATCACTCTGTTTCTCTTAAATAGGAGCTTATATTTTATCATGCGGCACTAGCATTGTTCCATACTGACACAAATCAAATAAAAACATTTCACAGTTGTTTGGAGAAAGCGAAGGCGCAGAGTCCTGTTTTGTGTGGGGTTGCGTAAAGGTTCCCCAAGGGCATTGAGGTGTACCCAAATGCTTTTGCTGGGAGGACTTTTTGATGGGAGAATGTGGAGCCGTACCTGTTCTCTCTTGTCCTTCTTAGGGTTCGGCTCAGTGTTCCGATTAAGGTTAAGCTTAAGGTTGTCTGGAAAGAGCGAAGGCGCAGTGTCCTGCTGTGTGTTTGGTTCGTAAAGGTTCCCAAAGGGCATTGAGGTGTACCCAAATGCTTCTGCTGGGAGCATTTTTTTTGAGAGAAATTGGAGTCATACGTTGTCTCCTGTCCTTCTTCGGGTTCCGCTCAGTGTTCCGATGACAGTTACGTTTAGAGTTTTTGGAGAGAGCGAAGACGCAGAGTCCTGTTGTGTTTGGGGTTGCGTAATGGCTCCCCAGGGGCATTGAGATGTACCCAAATGCTTCTGCTGGGAGCACTTTTTGATGGGAGAAAGTGGCGCCGTACCGGTTTTCTCGTGACCTTCTTAGGTTTCGGCTCAGTGTTTCGATTACTGTTAGGTTTAAATTTGTTTGGAGAGAGCGAAGGCGAAGAGTCATGTTGTGTGTGGGGTTGCGTAAAGGTTCCCCAAGGGCAGTGAGGTGTACCCAAATGCTTTTGCTTGGAGCACTATTTGATGGGAGAAAATGGTGCCATACCTTTTGTCTCGTGTCCTTCTTAGGGTTCGGCTCAGTGTTCAAGTTAGAGTTACGTTTAGGGTTGTTTGGAAGGAGTGAAGACGCAGAGTCCTGTTGTTTGTGGGGGGTTGCGTAAAGGCTCTCCAAAGCATTGAGGTGTACTTCTGTTAGGAGAAATTTTTTGATGGGAGAAAGTGGCGCAATATGCATTTCGTATAGTTGGAAAGGGAAACGGACCGGAGTAACGATGCAACCTCGATGCGAGTATAATCGTAGTCCTTTATTGCAGGTTCTCACAGAGTATACATAGGCAACTAACTACAGCATGCGCCGATAACAACTTATAATTGGTCTAGCTTCTCCATGCACTTGTCTCTAGCTTGTTTCCTCATTATCTCTAATACAAGGACGTGGGAAGCAGGGCAAAGCCACCTGCGAATTCCTTTCCCACAATTCCCCCTTTTTATTTACAATCAACCAAATGCTTTCTATATATTTTCTATCAAACACTGCAAACATTACAATAACCAACAGGGCGAAAATCACATACAAATTATGATTGTAAAGTAGCGTGCCTACTAGAATCTACATCAATCAACAAGTCACTAAGCACTAGGGATGGTGCTTCGCCACGATGCTACTTCTCACTCACACAGCACAATCACACACTCACACAAAGTGCCTCTTTCACTTTTCATTCATACCACAAGAAAATATCACTTAAGGTAATTTGTCCGCGGCTTCAGGAGGTCCATGTCTACTCCTGTGGTGAGCAGCTGAGAGTGGAGACCCCTCCGAGGAAAATGCTCGGGGTGCACCTAGGGGTGTCCGTTCCACAGTCGATCCCAAGCCGAGCAGAGCTGCTCCTGGCAAAAGGAACGATGCTATTATAGTTTTGTATAATTACACCAAAGAGATGCATTGCAATAAGGAGCGAGTGTGACATTGACAATTTGTTTAATGGTTTGGTTTTTGCCCATGTAATTGAACCTTACACATGATGTGGCTGTTACACTTCCCAGGATATCTAATTCTTGTGGCTCTAGGGGCGCTTGCAGCAAGTAGACAGTCCAATCTTTGTTATCTGCCAGGATCCCCACCAGACATGTCCTAAATGGGTCGTTAGCACTAGCCAGGGACAGGCACATC